>NC_136005.1:5615351-5655351 GCF_048128805.1 Centroberyx gerrardi
AAGGCAGTTTGAGATTTCAGCGGGGTCCGGGAGGTTCATTAAGAAGACTTTTTCGACGGCTGAAAAAGAACTGGCCATCTCTTAGGAGCGGGAACCGGACCGACTGCGCACACTAGGGTTTGACTTCATACAGGCCAATACCGATACTGACACTTTTTGATTAAAGCTGCCGATAGCCAGTGTTCACTATCTTTAAATTTGGCCATTTTTATGACAAAAAATATAACGATTCAGTGTTTCCCCCAGGATTTTATTCTTATCAGGGTGGAAAAGCCTCTGAAACAGCATTTAGACCATCATAGGACACTAAAACTCTCCATTAAAACCCATGCTAATGAAAGACACTGATTGGCCAATGTGGAATTTGTTTTAAAAGGCCAATATCGGCCTGAAATATATTCTGCACACACACACCAATAGATGGATACACACACACACATGCAAACAGATAGATGCACACACATTCTGACACACACACATAAAAACACACACAGACAAGAGGCCGACATTCTTGAAAGCAACAACTCAGACGACAGAATGATAAAAGCCAGATCCAAACATATTCGGGAATTCACAGGCTTGGGACACAAATTTCTTTATATTTAAACAATCACCGCACAAACTGGCTCTGTTCACACACGTGTCAGATGAAATGAGCATCTCCAGATGTGCACGACACGGACAAAACATTCTCGTGCGCAAAACGAGCGGCCACTCCCTTTGAAGTCTTGTTACACAGGCGCCCACGCTTCACAACCGGCACTTTGTCACACTCAAGCTGACACTCGAGTATTTGGTCATGGTAACAAGCGCGCGCACACACACACACACACACAGTGAGCAGACGACAACAAGCACACGCAGACTCTGCTCAGACACGTGCATGCTCACCACAAGCCTCCTCTCTCCAAAGTGCTGACTTTTTTTAGGAATCAGAGGCCTTCAGAGTCACAAAACTAGGCTTGTTTTGCCACTGAGTCCACTGCAGTCTGTTCCAAAAAGTCAGCCTCAGAAAAAAGAAGAAAAGAAAAAAAATACCCTCTCTGCTACCAGCAGCGGCGTTTATCTCCTGTTTTATGTGCTCGTATTTTCTCCTCCGCCTAACTAGGAGGTTGCCTTTTGGTCTCGGTTCGAGTTTCCCATTTCAGAGGCTCTGTGCGATGAGCGGGGGGGACATTCGATCACATCCCCGTCTCTCCGTCTGTCTCCCCGCGTGTCCGTCTGTCTCGATCCCCGGCCTTATATTCTTTTACCAGATCCCACGCGGCGGGCGACGGCGGTAACACGAGATGTTTTTGCTTATGAGGGTGACACTGTAATTTATGCGGATAAGGCATACGGCGACCTCAGAACCACGGCAACACGCAGCTTGCTAGCGTTTGATTGACCGCCCCGGCCTACTGTTTGGATTCACAACAGCGGGAAAGGGGAGTTTTACAGTAAACCAGACTCCGTTTTACCCTGGGGGCTTCTTTACTGCCGTGCTACTTGAAGGGAAGTAAGAATTGAGTTGGAGTTTTGCAGGGCTTTTTTCGGAAGTAAAAACCTAATACAATGCACTCAAAGCTTGGTTGTAAAGAGGTATATTCATTTAGCATGGAGGGGGGGGGGTTATGGCATTAGTCCTGATGGCCTCAATGGATGCTGGTTATTGTTTTGAATAGCCAATATATCAGAGGCAATTTCCCTGTAATGTAATTGGCTGATAATGGCATCATGACATCATCTGCAGCCCCCCTCTAGGCGGGACCGGGACTGTTATTACACACGGAGGACTGGGGAGCGGCGGTGAATGGAATTAGGTCCGTACTGGTAACAATTTCACTTAAATGAATCCAGTCAACATACTGTAAGCCTCAGCGTTTCTGTTAATGAAAGAAAAACACACACACACCCCTCCCTTTTCACATAGCATCCATATAATGGGATTTTTCACATTACGCCTCTTGATTAAATTTATGGAAGGACATTTGCTCGCGATATATTTCTTAATCATCCCAAGACGCTTTCATTCCAGAGTGCGCCCTTTTGAAGACGAACGGGAACGGAAGATTGTGCGCTGGTTACCCAAGTCTCACTGCTGGGGGGGGGGGGGGGTAACATGGAGTGGGGTCGCTTAAATGTTTAATTCAGGTTCGCGTACAGTGCAAGCAGATCCACCGCCTCCTATGTCTTGAGCGGTAACTGGAGCCCGCTCTCTAATTGAATGGCATCGTGAGTCATAGGTCACAAGTTCACCCTCTGTCACCTTTTCAGCCATAACTCACTCCAGCTACCCAGCCGCTCGCTCTTCCTTTTCCTTCAGAGATATTGCTTTATATAGAAGAGCCGAGAGTCCATTATTGATCTGTGACACTTCATGAAACAAGACGCGTTTCTGTTGTGACTTACAACCTCAACCTGCAAGGGCTGATTGGTGTTTGCTGCAGGAAAGGCTAACCGCTTTCACCTCACCCTTCCCACAGTGTCTATTATTGTGGTTTCTGTCTTATTCAGCTCACGTGTTCCCACACACACACACACACCAAAACCAAGACTGCCGAGCTGGTGATAAAAAGAAGGGAGGGGCCACATAAGAATTGAAGCTGCACCTGACCTAGCCACAAGATTGCAGAGCTTATACAATTTGTAATAACCGCTGCACAACTGGCATTTAATTTCCATCCCTGAGTGAGCTGAAGATACTTGTGGCCTGGATCGAGGGGGCGGCTCGGGTTAACGAAATAGCTGTGTGTGTGTGTATGTGTGTGTGTGTGTGAGTGTTGGGTGTGAGGGGAGGGGTAGATGGAGATGGAGAAAATACCTCTTTTGAGCAAATGGCCCAACCGTTATTTGCTGTTCAAAGAGGAGATGGGATGAAGACGGAGAAAAAAAAGAGCAGCCGTCATCAGCTGGAGAGAGAGAGAGAGAAAGAAAGAGGGAGAGAGAGAGAGAGAGAGAAAGAGAAAGAAAGAGAGAGAGAGAGAGAGTAAAAGGGATTAGCCAGTCATTGTGGAAGTCGGCAGGGACAGCAGCAGAGGTCTCTGGCCAATTGCTTTCTGGGTAGCGGCAATCACCCACCCCACCCCTCCCCACCCCGCCCCATCTCCCTCTGCACCCCCACCCCCCCGTCCCCCGTCCCCAAGCCACCCGCTCCCCTAAGCCTCTTGTCACAGGTGAAGGAGTCGCCGAATAATTACCTCCGTTGCTCCGATGCTCGCTCTCCCTCCGCACTCTCCCTTTCTCTCTCTCCCTTTCTCTCTCCCTCCTTTCTCTCTCCCCTCTGCCTGCCGAATGCTTTTCCAACATTCATTTCCATGTTCATTTCGGTCGGGCCCAGGAGAAAACACCTGTCGTGACTCTAAGCTACCGTGTTGTTTTTTTTTTTTTTTTTTTTTTTTTTCTCTTCTCAGGGTCCCTATAACTTTGCCATTCCCCCACTTGATAGTGCGCTCAGTTCAGAGGTAATTACATCTTAACGTTTAACTTGATAGCATGTGAAGATGGCTGAATGGAAATGAGGAGGGGTGGCCAGGTGGAAAAGAGCCAATTCCTTTGCAGGTTTGGAGTGAATTTTCACTAATGTCACTTTCAAAGTCAAGGGGGCACAACCATGACTAAATGTCCTGTGTACTTGTGTGTGTGTGTGTGTGTGTGTGTGTGTGTGTTTGTGTGCATGTGTCTGTGTGTGCCGAATGTCCTTGAGACTCTGTAGCCAGCTAACAGGGATTCTTATTAAACCGATAAAGCTATTCAGGCATTGTGTGATATCTAAGAGTCAGACACTTGAAAACATGTTATGCAATGATGAAAGAGTGACGGTAATATTAAACAGACTTTAGCCAGCAGACCTTGATCTTCTCCCTTTTTCTCCTCCCACATATAAAGAATCTCACACTAAAATGACGTGAACCCTTTGGAAAAGTAGCACCTACCCTTATAAAATTGTGATGAAGACAGAACATCACATTTTGAGAGCATCTTGCCTCTTTAATGTGATGTATTTCATGTTGAATCAGGATGTTGTGGCGGGACAAAACACAGGAAGGGATTATTCAAAGGTGTAAACCAATGAGATATCAATTAGGGAGAGAAAGGTAGTTTTATTTGATGGGGGGGGGGGGGGATTGTTCAGAAATCTGTGACCATTTTATTGGTTGGAATTGTTATGTACGATCACCACTAAAGAGTTTCCGTTTTCCAGGAAGTAAAAGTAAGGGAAGTTTGAGATAAAAATACAAGATGTTAAGACTGAGGTTGTGCTTGTGTGAATGTGAAGAGAGAGCATGCAGTCAACTTCCCTGGATATATAAAGATCCTTTCAGCTCCGTTTTGACCCTGACCATCCCTCTGTCTGCCTCCTTGTGCCCTTTAGCCCTCCACCAATCTCCTCCCAAACACTTTTTTCACTCCTAAACACTTCCTTTCTTTTATTCATCTCTTCCTCTCTGACCCTTCCTTTCCCTATAGCCCTTTTCCCTTTCCTTTACCTTTACGTTCAACCACTCTCACTTCCCCTCCTTGCCCCCGTGTCCCTCTCGCCCTCCTTCCCTCTCTCCTTCGCGGTATTTAAGCTTCCTCTGCATTCCCACTTGCTCCTCTGCCCCCTTTGATGCGCTCTCTATTTAAGATTTATGGCCCCAGCCGTGGCCAGGTGTAGCACTTGGTATGGGTGGGTGGGGGAGGGTTAAAAGCTCTTTTATTGCACTATTTTATGAAGCCGGGGCGAGGGAACAAGAGACCCCAGCATTGCAGATTCGAGCCAGAGATAAGCGTCCAGCTCCCTCCTTAAAAATTCCAACCGGATAATGGAAGACATTCCCCTTTATGGAGAGGGAGCTGAGAAACTCCAGTAGGAGACAGGGGTAAATCTTCCGGGGATATCAATCCACTGTTTGGGAATTTAACAGTAACAACAATAAGACTAAAAAAAAAACCCAACATGGTGATGTGTGCGTGCTGCAGAAAATGCGGTTATCTTTCCCAGCTGTATTTCAAAGGATTAGGCCCAAACAGAGGATGTACTCCAGAGCTGCTTGAGTAGATGGAGTTTACAAAAAGGTTGCAAGGTCACCGGTTGTCACATACTTGACTTACAGTGAATGTGAAAAACAGATCTCTATGGATGCTATAAATATGCTTGTATACTCAAATACCAGGTGGCTCACTGAGGTCTGTCTTTCTCTCCATCTACTGTGTCTATCAATCTGTATGTGTGTGTGAGTGCGTAGGGTTAGACCAATATATCGGTTTGCTGATATATTGGGCTGATATTGGCCTTTTAATAGATATCAGATATTGGCCAGTCAATAGCCACGTTTACATGCACATCAAAAATGTGATTACAGTGTGATTAAGGCAATAATGTGAGTAAGGCAGAGTCCCATTATCGCAGTAACATATCGCTGTTGTCAGGTGAAAACCTTGTATCTCCACAATGTCAACTTATGACCGTGCATTTTTGAGTTCATCTAATTGGTTTTGAAAGGGTTTCATAAATGCTAGGGTTGCAGAATTTTCTCAATGCATAGAGGAGCAGGGAATCCTTTAGTTGAAGCTAAAACATGAAAATCATCAAAATTGGAGATATGAGTTTTTCCCAACAACGATAGTATGTGGAATACTCCGATTTTAATCACATTATACACCTTAGTCGCATTTCTTGAAGTGTGGTTGAGTTGCACATGTGCCCAGCTCATTGTGTTATGTGGAGGTAGAAGGGAACTGTAGTCTGTGCTTTGCTAGATTAATAGGTGATTCTTACCAATATCTGACATCCATAAACTGCTTGTAGGACGTATGAGAGCTTCCTTTTTGGTTGATGAACTCCCTATAGCCATCCTAAGGTGGCAGGACAGTGTTTCTGTAGCTGTGCAATTACGCACCTAGATTTAATCTTGCGGAACTAGCACCATACTCAAAAACACAAAATACGTGAAACTTCTTTATGGTGCTTTTGTTCACACCAAACTGGTCGGCTATAGCTCTTATTCTACACTGCTTCCAAGTGCCAAAGACACTGTCGTCATCAGGGGCACAGGAGCGCGGACATCCTGGGGACACATTGGACGCCGGAGTTCACACACCTCCATTCTTAAGTTCTCTCTCCACCTCACATCACTGAACTCCCTCAGCGCCGCTCGTTCCCACCAATCGTCACTCTGTGCCCTCATCTAACAACAGCTGCATGCGTCATCTCCTTCTTTCCATCAGGTTTCCCCAAAATAGCACCTGAAGTACGGCGTTTTGTAATTGCAATAGAGATAGGCCTATGGCTGCGATGAACAACATGATGTGGTCGTGCAGACTCATGGCTGTAACTGATTTCGTTAAATTTGATAGTGGGAGGACAGGGGGGAAAAAAATTAGCACAAAAAAAATTTCCACAGTTGTCTGGATAATTAAAGTACTTCACTCATATAAGCAGGATTATTATGGGGAGTTTATGCAATTATGTAAATGGATTAATTGGATTATTGCAGTATTGGTAATAGTCACATTATAGTGTGTATGTAAACATAGCTGCTGTTGTCCCCCGCCGATATGATGGAGGTGAGGTTATGATTTTGTGTCAGTCTGTAAAACCTGCAGAGAAGCCTGCCTCACGCTGCCTTCAGGCACTGCTAACCAACCTAAACATTTCATTAGTCAGTGGTTTCAGTTAAGAGTTTTAGTGTCCCGTTGTCTAAATGCTGTTTCTGCTTTTCCATGCTGATAAGAATAAAGTTCTGGGAGAAACACTGAATCATTTTAACTTTTTGTGGCAAAAATAGTCAAAATTAAAGATACTGAATATCGGCAAAATGCTGGTATCGGTATTGGCCTTCAAAAATACATATTAGTCAAACAGGAGTGTGTATAAAGACTCAGTGTGTCCAGACGTGTGTATTACAGCATCAGAGGAGGGCACATGCTTTAGCCTTGTCCTTGGCTGTCATACCAGCATTCCCATGCCTGGGGAAGGGCCTCAGTGTGGGATCCCTGTTCCGATGACAGACGAAAGGGCGAGTCAAGTCTCCCACAGCTCCTGAAGGACAAAAGCCAGTCATAATAAGTCAAGGCTGATCCCAGGGCCCCGGGCCCCGCCAACAAGGAAGACAAAGCGTTGAGTTCCCCTCACAAAGGCAAGTTATTACAGCCGGGAGCCTCGCGTTGCTACATTGTCAATCAAACTCTGGCCTGATACAGGAGTGGGGTCGGGCTGTTTTTCCCCACTTTATTTGAAGAAATCAAAAGGTATTTTCTCTTTCACTCTCCCCTACCTACTGCTCAAGCACTCTCTTCCCCATTCCCTTTTTTTACTTTCTCATTACTTCCACTTGCCCCCCCCCCCCCCTCTCCAATTACAGACCGGTCTTTCATCTCTACGGCCAAGGAATGGAGTGATAGGATCAGGAGGAAGAGTGAAGAAAGAGGCTTTGTGGCCCCTTACTCCCACCCCCCCCCCACCCCCCTCTCTCTGGTACCCCACCCTGGCCTTCTAATAACCCCATGGCCACTGAGGTCACTCCAAGATAGCGATTTACAGCTCTGTATTGCTGAATAAAGATATGATATAACACGTTAATTATTACTTCAAAGACGCTGTACCGTATTTCTTAGTTTCCTGATACTTGATAACAGCGATCCTGATAAATGTGGCTCAAAATACCACGGGATGTACATATGTATTGGTGAAGGAAGTTCATTAACGTCTCAAAAGTTCAGTTTTGAGTCATCACTCGTTTTTTTCCCTGGCTGCAAATATGGAAGAATTGTTTTGCAGAGTTGCAAAATTCCTCTCAAAACAGAACAATCGCACAAAACATTAAAGGACAACATTTACCAGTCGTTTGTTTGCCTTGAGAATCCGTGGCATTGTTGTACCGAGGAATTACAGAGTCCATAGGGGCGTGCGTTAGACACACAAAGCACCGGCTTAAAGTCTCATCAATTGTGGTATTCTCGCCTACTGGAGGTTCTGGCATATTTGAAAGACCAAGTCCTTGGTCGGTATCTTAATGTCGTCGTTGGGTTTTATGGAGGCTTATTTTCCGTTAGCTCTGGTGCCCCACAAGTCCCAGCTAATCTGTTGCTGTGGCTTTCTTGGCGAAGCTTTCCAATGACATTGAAGTTAATGGAGCCAGACAACAAACACTAACAAATGGGTAACGCTATCCACAGCTAATGTCTGAGTGGGCCTCCCTCTGAGTGATCTGTTACTTTTAACAAGTTGAAACTCCTATAAATTTCTGCTTTATTTGAGTGGCTCAGAGCCTGGCGATCACTGACCCACAGAGAGAGTTTGGGTGCATGAACATACTTAGGTCATACCAGCTCTTTTGTGCGAGCGCTTGACGTCACTTTTTTTTTGCTGTTGTTTTCCCATCGGTCCCCGGGCAAATGCCTGTCTCGGCAACAGCGAGGAAATTTGAGTTTGCCACGGGCCCCCCGAAGCCTGGGCCTTTCCCAGGAGCACGGCCCCCAAAGGGTTAGGGTAATTAGGCCAGGTGAATAGGCCAGCGGCCTGCTTACAGTGGGGCCTTGTTCCCCGCTGCAGCCTGGCCCATTGTCTCAGGACTGGGGGAGAGGGGGAGATGATTTCATTCAGGAAATGGATGAGGGGATGGGACTTTAATTAGGGCCACCATAATTGAGTATAATGCAGGCGTAATTGAAGATTCGCTAAAAGGAGGGATTGGAGCAGGGTCAGGCACAATGGCTAGGAGTGTCCTGGTGAGGGGCTGCATGGAGGAGGATGGGTGTGTGTGTGTGTGTGTGTATGTTGGGGGGATGGGGGAGTGTAACTCACCTGGGGAACACTGTCATTCCGCTCCAGAATAAATAATGTCTGGTATTTGACTGGAGCAACCTGGAGCCTTCAAGAAGAAAAAAAACAAAACAGATAAGTATGCAAAGGCTGGCGTTCATGATAAAGGCTCGGAAGAGAGATTGCACTACAAGCATGTTACAAAACATGGCCAAAATCGGCCAAACGTGCCGACAAGGTAGGAGAACATGGATGCGTTGTATATTCCTGGCCCTGCCCACCTCTTTCTGTGTTTCTCTCTCTCTCTCTCTCCCCCCCCCCAACTGTCTTTCCACAGCCTGTAGCTGTGCTCTCTTCCAGGCTGTTTTTCTCTGGTGCACGGAGCTGCTACAGGCAAGATAAGGCTGGTCTCCCCGAGTTAGGGCTTAGCATAATCCCTCTTCCCTCCTCAGAAAAAGACAGTGCTCAGGCTCATCCACACACGGCCGAAGAAGAGAGGAGGAAACGATGGAGAAAGAGAGAGAGGGCGGACCGGGGGGGAGGGGGGGGTAAAGAGAGAGGGAGGGAGAAAGCAGGGACGGAGAGAGGAACAAGGAATACAGTGAGGCTGCTGCCACACATTTAGCAAAATTTCGCCAGGCGTGAAAGAAGTACAAAGGAATGCGAGCGTGCAGTGGCAGTGGCAACGGAGAAAAGAGGAGGAACAGTTTTGCGTTCCCGATGATCAGAGTGCAGGCTAATCCTTTGACAAGGGCTGCCTGGGGAAACCCAATCCCAATGCCCAGAGGCCTGACATGCCTAAAGCTGGCATCCCAACTCCAGTGGCAGGATTCAGACAATGTGTCTGCAAGCTGGTGCCGTTCGCTTCCTAGGAATAAGCTGGCACGGGCGCAGCAGTTCAAAGATGGAGCGCAGACCTGCACTCCACCCCCACACACATACTATATGAAATGTTCTGGTGTGAAAATGGATAAAAGCAGCTTAGAAAATACAGATGAGTGGATGGGAACGTTGAAGAGTAGATAGATGGATGCGCGCATGCAAGGGTAGATGGGTGGCTCAATGGATAGATGGATGGATTAGAGGCCAATCATTCACAACAGAGGTATAGGTGATGGGATGAATTAGAGGCAATGCAAGCTTCACTCCTATTGTCCTATTTTTGTCTCTGTTGTGAGCAGCAGACAAACAGTGGAACAACGAAAACTGCAGTTGTCACTTGTCATCTCGATCGCTGAATATCAAAGATTGCGAGACTCAAATACAAAGTAAACCCAAAACAATGTGAGTAGCAATAGTGCTATTCTTATCAAGGTGATGCATCAGTATTGCCTTGACACCGGGTTACAGTATTGGGAAAAAAAAATCCTTTCTTCCGCTGCTTTTATCCTTTATCATTGTCTCGCTTTCTCAACCCACAATCTCATTTATTCTCACACAAAATAACACACACTCACTCCGAATGATTCATCTCAAGAATAAAGGAAAGTACAATGAGATGTGGCAGGTGCGGCTAGGTGTGACAAGTTCCTGTGACTTTCCAAAGTCAAGATGAATTCCAGGAGGGAAAACATCATTAAAGTTGGGAAAATAGAGCCGCAATGGGTTTGACACTTCAATAATAGACCCTGATTGAAACGATAGCAAGAACACCATTCCCTGGTAATGCAACACCACGACAAAACAGAGTGGCACCGAGCGCCCTCTTCAACTTGATATCTCAGGGTTCGGCGCTCAGGCAGAGATTGGAAAACATTCGCGTTAGCATAATGTTGTCACTGTCTTATTGACCTTATAATGTTTTGGTGACTGACAGCTATTTGGGAGTTTTGACATTTTTAGCGTCTCGGCCGCTCTTGCCGCGGGACTCAATGGGCTCTTTGTTGTGTAGCTATACCTTCGGATCCATCTGACAAGCATGGGGCTGGTTAGAGAGCAAGGAAACAAAAAGACTTCGCTTAAGCCCCAAGAATGGCGAGATTGTATCATCACTTGTTTTGGCTTTTTAGAGGGCTTTTATTTCATGTTGGGTTTTTTTTTTCGTACTGGTACAAAATCCTATTATGTCAAAAAGCAAAACATTTGTGGGTTACCATGTTTAATGAAAAAAAAAGGCTGGGTACATTTCAGTAGAGTTAAAGAGAAAAAAAAAGAAAGCGGAAAAAAGACGAAGATCGACTTACGTTTTGCAGTCTATCACAGTGTTAATCATTTTGTGGAATGAAACCCCAAATTAAATTCAGATGAGATGAATGTTTTAATCAATTGGCAATCTGGGGCTGACATGAGATTGATTGAGAATGTTTCATTATCAACAAACAATTTCCACTGTCTGGAGCCTCATGCTGATTTTCATTTGTGGAAAACATGCCATTGAAGTTGTTGACAATTAACAAGAATGACGATACAGCTATTCATCATGTCATATTGGTCTGTTTTATTCTTCAACTGAAACAGAGGGAACCATGCGTAGTATGAGTGTGTGTGGTTGTGGCTGTGTGTGTGTGTGTTTGTCTTTGTTTCTATGTGACCATACACACGTGACAGCCTGAATATGCGTGTGTGTGAGTGTGTGTGCGCGTGTGTCTGTCTGCATGTCTGTGCTTTGTCTGTGTTTGGGTCTATTTCTGTTTGCATATATGCATGTGCCAGCCTGCATGTGTGTTTTCATGTGTAATGAAATGACATGTGATGAGAGGAACGCATGTAGATGAAAGGATTTCCAAAGATGTTTGTCTGGAGAGGAAAATCAATGCCCGAAGCTGGGGGGAAAAAAAAAACGGGAACGTGGAAAGTGAAAAGATGGCAGGAAGAATGACAAATGCCTTTTTCTTGAAGTTTATGTGCGGCTTTAGCAATAGATGGGTTTTAGTGGATTCATAAACATGGTATGCAGCCAGTCGTGTATCTCTTCTGTCTCTGCGGTGCAAAAAAGAAATGTTTCTTTTTTTCACTCATCTTTTATTTTAAAAGGGACTGACACCGCTCTGTTTTTCAGATGTGCCCTGTTTACAGACATCACCAAGGAACAAACAGCATCAAAGCACAGAGAAAGTGTACAGTGATAAAATGATAAAAGAAAAACACATTAAATTAGTAACAGAAAAACAAAAAACAAAAAAGTTGGAAGCGAGATTGTTTCTTTATTTAAGCTGTTTTAGTCTTGAACTCAGTATTTTTACTATTAATGTCACTGATAATATAACAGTAATGTTTATTATCAGATTGAGTGTGATGTATGATACTTGTAGTGTATGATACTTTATGCTTTTGACTTACTAAAACATTTATTCACAGTAACCAATGTTCAAATTCCATCATCCCACAATGTTCATCCTATCATGAGAGATGTATGGCTCAACTATCTGTGAGGTTCCTCTGGAGAACCCTCAATTTTTCACACTGTAGTTATTTTCTTCCAGATAGTCCTTTTGATTTGTCACATCAAAATCCATGCGCACGCCTTCGATTGAAGAGGGGAAACGGCAAAAAACATGGCAGCCTCATCTCAGATTTTATGCATCTGTGTGAATGGGGCTAGAGATTAGAGAAGGGCCAAGTTGCCAGATTTGCTGTCTTGCCAATCGACAGAGTTGGTTCCAGCAGAACCTGATCTGAATACAAAGCTCCCCAGGAGAGCCATTGTGTCTGTCTTGCAGGAAAGCCCGTATCTGTAAAGCCTCTTAGAGTTGGATTACTGATCTCCAGGATCAATGGTCAGACTGCTGATCAACTTATGATCCAGCAGCTAATCAACAGATTTCATATCCAGAATTAGCTCTACGCCAAAATGCTACGTATCCATTTTGTAAAAAAGCAACTGAAATTCATCATTCAATATTTAACAAAAAGCACTTGCGCTGCCTAATGTCCCGCCACCATGATATATTAAACATAACCAGTTATGCTAATGAGGTCATTGCTTAAGCTAATTTATGCATTAATTAGCAAATGTTTCATTGCCAACATACTTGTCTTCACATAACACATGGGTGGTATTAATATAAACTCTATATCTTAGAGCATTAAGTAGTTATAGTAAATGTCAAGAAAATCAGTTTTTCCTCATTAATATGCAAATGTATGCAGCAAGATGCTCCAAAATCTAATCAGATCATCTATTCTATAGGGGGAACCTGTGGTGTCAGTATGAAGTTTCTGTCTTCTGGAGGTATTGTGTTTCTATGTTTCTGTGTTTCTGTTTCTATGTTTCTCTGTTACTGTGTTTCTAAGTTTCTATGTTTTTCTAAGTTTCTATGTTCTTAGACTGACAGACAGACAGACAGACAGACGCCACCATGACAACATAATGTCCTGCATACCATGAACCATGGAGGCGGGACATAAAAATAAAATACAAAGGATCCAGTCTGTTAACGTGTTATCATATTGTCCACCAAGGACTGAAGTTACGCAATATAAAATGTCATTTTGCGCTATTGATGATTTCGTAAGATTTCATGTTATTCTTTTCAGTTTGTGGATTTATCAGTTAGGAACAAAATCCCTCACTTCATACATACACTTCATGACATTTGATGTGGTGAAGGAGCAGTCTAATGCCAAACAGGTGCTACTTAAGAGAAAACGCTTTTATAGTGCGTTCAGTCAAAATGTTTCAGTGTCATCTGAAACCTGCAGGTAGGAACATGACCAGTGACCTGACTGCGTCTCCTCACCTTGTCGTGCCTGATGCCTCGCAGGTAAACCGCGGCCGTTCAGCCACTTCACCCAGTCAGGTCTCTGGGATTTGGACCCCTGAGTGGAAAAAAAACCCCTTAAGCTTCGTTGAAAACTGTCATTCTCCTCCCATTTACACAAACAGCGCCTCCCCTCCGAACGCCGGGCGCGCTGCCAACTTAAACACACATTGAGATGCGGCGTGCCAAACCCGGGCCGCCGCTGCAGAGGAAATCTTGACGGCTCTACCAGGTGTGGAAAAAAAAAACAGGCATAATTGCTAGCGCGCTCTATAATTAGCATGCCTAAACGATGTTGAGGCAGCACCTGCCTTCTAACTACACAGGTCGGGAAGCGTGATGAACTTCGGTGACGGCAGGTCATATATCTCTTAAGAGGCTGGCGTCTGAATTTGGGCCGTTTCACAGATCATTAGGAATCATAATGATAGAGTGTAAAACCGCACCCTAAGATTTTAGATTAAATCCACACAGTCTAACAAGAGGAACCTGGCTCGTATTTCTTTACCCAGGGCTTTTCTGTCAGGCATGAACTGAAGTCTATTGACACAAGCACGTTTGTTGCATCCCAGCAAACATTTTTACGTTAAATAGATGTTGGTTTGACGGCCTGCACCGAGGTTGAAAACCCGTGTGGCGCCAGAATGAAAGTGGAGACGACATCCACGGTCGTCCAGCTGCTTCCTGCATCGTTTTGTGAAATCAGGACCTAAATATCTTTCTGATATTAGCTGATAAAGCCGTTTGAATGTGAGTTTTTACTGTGGTACAGTATCACATTGTGAAACATTTGTGCTTGTGTGGGTTGACGTTGAACTTGGCAACCTCTTGCATGTTGCCGCCAGTCAAATGCTATCTAGGATCTGTTGGCTTTGCCCACTGCGCTCCTTGGCTGCTGGTGATGTGGCCAATCTAGGAATTTAAGCGTAATGTTGCTCCTGTTGCATTCCAGCAAGTCACTCTGCATGGGCTCAGTACCTAAAATATTAATGTAAAGTGTACGGACAAATAATCCTGACATATCATAACAGTTTTCACAGCGTGGTACATGACTTTATATTTGTACTGTAAACAACTTGCTTTGGTTCACCAGGCTGTTCTTTCACTGCGGTACTCTTTACATCACAGAAAATCGAAACTGACAGCTCGGTGAATGCCGGCTTGAGACATCCAAGGAATTCAGAGGTCTTTAATCCTCGCTTTAGGTCATGATCAACCACACAGGTGTGGGCCCATTGAAAACCGTGGCGTGTCTTTGGGAACAGATCCCGGCCGGATCACATGGGGATTTGGCTGTTGGCAACGTGTGTGAACCTACCTGGCGTGGAGGAAACGCCCACAAACAACGGCTTAAGCCTTGTCAGCAGGCGCTGTTTGCTGACTCCACATACTTGAGTTGTAAGGCACGACAGGGGGCTAATTGGTTTAGAATCGCATTCAGACACATTCTTTGGCAGGCAATTTGCATGTTAGGGATTTGTGTAATAATCAAGTTCAGTGTCATTCCTTTCCACATGCATAAGAAGCAAGATCCTGCGTCAATCAATCATCAATCAATCATTTATTTAAAGTAGTAATCATGTTTTTTTTATTTTGGCAACATCTTTGGTGCTAAGCGCTCATTGCTGCGGTGTTTTTGCACTACGCTTCCCAGAGATCACCTGTCAATCAAACAGTGTGAGCGGTACTGTGGCGTCTTTTTCCTTGGATTTTCTGTCGATGAGGTTTGAGTTTCTGTAGGTGGCGCTCTTTTCTTCTTCTATTTATTCCAAACAAACTGCTCTCGCTGCAGCTGGAAATGTAAAACGCATCGTTGGCGTGGCACCGGAGGATTTTTCCCAGGAAAGGCCAGATGTTTAGAACAGCAAATGTAAAAGCTTTCATGAACCGGCTGTATGTTGAATGGCTATTGTGTTACATCAATGGGTGATAGCGAGTAGGAGGGAAATGTTGCAGATTTATCGTCTATCTAGAGTCTAACCTAGAGTCCAACCCACACACACACACGCATGCACAACACGCCTACTGCGAGACACCGAGGGAGCAGTCGGGTTCCTCTGCCTGTCTCCCACCTCTCACCCGTCTCGGTGATAAATTGGACACATCTGGCGTCTCCCCCCGGGGCCGCCGGCCACTGTGTTTGCTTGCCAACAGCTCCTGCCTGCTTTCGCTCAATCCTTCATCGATACTAGCTTTTTTTTTTTTCACCCAAGAAAGAAAACTTGCATGCGATATCTCAGCTGTATCCTCTGTGGCGTACCTCACGAATCTCAAGAAGTCTCCTCCGCTTGAATCCTCGCAAATAACGCAAGACCTGCAACGGCTTCCCGGCAAGTTAATGTGATATTTGTGTGACGGCGAAGGAACGGAGGTCTATTCCGATGCCTATCCAGCCTGTGTGCATCTGATCTTGGGGAGAAGACAAGGAGAAAGGCCTGTCTCAAGTCTGCTGGGAGACGCTCCGTGGTTTGCATCTCTCATGCTCTCCGCCCGACCGCCTCGGCTCGTCCGTTCGAGAAACAAATGAAAAGGCAATTCGTTGTGACAGCAGCTATTTCTCGCTTGGCCCCCAGGGGCCCGAGCAGAGGGCTGGTAGGGGAGGGGGGGGGGGGGTCAGGGGGGACACGGAGGATGTGGTTGTGAGGTGCGGTGCCTGGGAGCTGAACCCGGCACTGTGGCCCGGGTTAAGTGCTTTGAGCTGGGGCTGCAGAAGCCAGATGGGTCTGCTTCTTGGGTCTCCTTCATCTTCAACCCGCGGGCCGAGATCGACGGCGATCGCCCCGCTGTGCTCTGGCCGTGACGAATGGTAATGCCCGCTCCGGTCAGTTCTCGTCAGTCGTACACAAGGTGAACCGGTCACTAGCTACTTTCGCTGGGAGGCGAGGGTAAGAGGAGAGCTTCGAATTTCGGTTCCTCACTTAAAAACATGTTGCCTCGTCCCCGCCCTTCCTTGTTTCTTGTTTTCGTTTTTCAGAGGTTGCGAGAAAAAAGAGAAAAAAGGTCGTTCTTCCACTGACATATTTTATCATGCCCTAACTACGCTGTAAATTATGCATCTGGTTTGCCGCTCATTATTTTTAAGCAGCGTCGAAACAAGGGACCGTTCTGAGGCTATAACTCCCACTGTCTTTCTTTCTCTCCCTCTGCCTTTTCTTTCTCCCTCTCTGTTTTCCCTACTTACTCTGCACTTATCGGCATCGTTACAGAGCCTAAATCCACTATCACAAGGCTGGAGTGATGAAAACAACTATGTCTTACGTTGGAGGGCAAAATGACAGGATTTACACAGAAATTCTCTGATCATTGGGAATTAAGATCAGAAATATGCTGACTGAGAAGCTTACAGCACTAGCATGTTATTGTGCTGAAGTTGGGGGGGCAAGCTCAAATTATTCATCCACATATGTAGGCTTAGGGCACGTAGGAGGTAGAGTTAATATAGTGTAGTAATTACATAGCCAGTAAAATAATCGCAGAGGAGCCCATGCCAATAGTGTATCCTACATAAGGTTTTATATCCATGCAGCTGGCTTGCATGTGTGTGTGTGTGCATGTAGATACAAACATGTGTACTATATACAACTGATCCCCTTAATTCCACTTCCCACAGTCCTCATTTACATGTTATGATGTCAAAATATAAAGGAGTTAAAAAATGCCACATGCTCGCTTTCTGTCAAAACTCAAGACATGTTGAAAGCGAGTGAACGAGCGCCAGGCGCCACACTGCAGCCGAGGGAATATTAGCAGTGTTCGGTCAAGTGAACACTGGGAAAAAAGTGTTTATTTTGTCCCAAGTAAAGGAACAGTACCATCACATTGACAGACTCATCCATATTCATGAGGTTTCTTTGCAGGAAAAAGACACAAATCTGAATATAGAAATGAAAATTACAAATGCATGAGATTTCTTAATACTAACACCTACCACCCCAACCCCCTTTCTCTCCTGCCTCACTCTCTCCCTCCTACCTCATCTTCCCTCCCCTCCATGCTCTGTTTCCTCTTTTCTCATTTTTTCTCTCTCTCTCTTTGCGTCTGCTTTTGTCAAACCCCTCCCTCTCTTCCTTGGTCTAATTGCCCATCTCATTCCGCAATCCATTCCATACTCCGTCATAGCGCGGCCGATGCTTTGCCGTTTCATCTACTTATGTGCGAAACATCCATCACTCCCGAAACTTAATTTCACTCCATTTGGACATGTCTCATTTATAATTGTGGCAAAGCAAACTCAGTTAGATTCTGTTTTTTTTTGTTGTGGGAGCAGAATATGCAAATGTCAATATGGGTATTTGTGTAATTTCATGGCTTACGGACACACAAAAACAGTGTCAACATGGATCACGTTTACCAAAGCGTATAATTTGCACATTCAAATTGCTTTCCGTTGATTGTCACATCTCAACAAGAAAACAGGCATCACAACCAAAAGGATTGGCCGCATCTGATGCGTTTCACTCCGTCCGCAGCGTTATTGGTCGCAGCTATTGATTTTCCTTTCATGACCTGGAGATTCATTCGCGCAGAAGTGGCCATCCGATCCCTGGTAACTTTTTAACCTTGAGGAATATGCATGCCCCGGCGGTCCAGAGAGCGCGTTGTGTCCAGCAGTAAACTGATGAACTGGCATGCATTAGCATCGAGTGTTCCCCTAGGGAGCGCCAGTAGCCTGAAGCTGTACGCGCTGTGTGTTTGTGTGTGTTTGTGTGTGTGTGAGCGCGCACCTGTGTGTGGGAGAGACACCTACTCTTTGTGTGTGCTTGTGTGTGTGTGTGTGTGTGTGTGTGTGCCAGCGGCCCCTCTTGTGCAGGTGGGTGGATGCATGTAAGCCTGTCAAGAGCACTTGGAGAGGAGCTGCCAAGGTGAGAGAGAGACTGACCCTGGCCACCTGTCCCTGACACCCACCTCACAGCTCTCTCTCTCCCTCCCTCCGCACAGAACCATCCCTCTCTGCACAGGTGATTGATTAAGCCGGAAAGCCCAGGCATTTAGGGCCGGGGGGGAGTCACGGAGGAGCAGGAGGGGAGGAGAGGAGAGGAGAGAGGGGGATGAATGACCGACGGGCAGAGCCTCTGTCCCGGCTTAGTCAGGTCTGACCGCGAGACAAGCAGACAACACCTGCGTCCGGCGGCGGCGTCACCTGGCCGACGCCGGGGTTCACAACGCGGTGAGGAATGCCACAGCGGGGCGGGGCTCGGACCGTGAGGCGTTCTTTTCTATTCGTACTTAATCGTGCATTATTAATAGCAGTGATTCAGGTCTGAGTGAATGGATATGTGATGATTTAGTATGAGCGTGCAGATAGAAATCTCGTCTGAGCTAACGTGCCTCGGCAGGTTTCTAAGACACAGTCGGATGGTTGGTTTTTGCAACGCGAGCCTCGTTTTTTCCTTTTCCTCTCCAGGGGGAGAGGTTCGTCTGTCAGCCCCTCGTCACGGTGATTTCCGTAGATTTTTTTTTTTTTTTTCCACCTAGTTTCCGAGCTTAAAGGACCTTGTTGACATGAAATGGGGTGAATCCTTGCCGGATGAAAGGGAATACCTTGCCTGGTTGCAGAACAACACAGGGTTAGTTGGTGCCGCATTCAAAACTCCCCAGACTTGGCACCAAAATGGCCGCCCCCTCACACAGTCCTCTGTGTTTATGCTTCTCCGGGACTTGTGAAAATAAACACTCTTCTTGGCAGCTGAAGCGTTGTCAGCTCACTGCCACATAACGATTAAACACGTTTTTTGGAATCATTATAGAGGACATAAATCACAAAAGAAAACAGAGTTTTAAAGGGTTTTGTCCTCATGAATATAAAACAAAAAATTGTACCACTTCTTGGCTTGCCAAATGCATTGGCATGATATTTTCTGGATAAAATCCCATTCCATTGTTACAAATTATGACTTGGTTCTATAGTCTCTCCTGTACTTAAACTGTAAATCATGTTTTAGCACACCGCATAGAACACTTTCAAGGCAAAACTCCCGCTGCACTAATGCACAGAGGAACACAAGATTTCAAGCATTATTCAAACGCCACTTGAATAATGTGGCAATCTGTACATTACCTACACAAGACACATGATTCAGGCCGGTCGTACACTCATCTTTCAAAGGTGGAAAGCATTGCCTGCCACTCTCTAAACATTCAGTCTTCATTTAATCAAGTAATCCAATAAACTGCCATGATGGCCTCAAAGAAATTGACGTCTTACCTCTCCCGTAATTGAATTCTCCTAAACGGGCCACAGCGTATATCAGTCTGCAAATGTAAATAAATAACTCCAAATTTCCTGGAATGAATCATGATTTTTGAGAAAGGTAGCTGAAGGACAACAAATTATTCAAGAAGAATGTAAATGTCAGATGCAAATCGCCATATGCGTTAGTGATGGCATTCAGAGCCATTTCAATATGCAGCATATAGAGCGTTACTGCACCCGGCCCACAGATATCAGTATGCTCAGGACGGAGCTTCACACAGTTTAAACAAGACATTCACAACTAACTGATTGAGTGATATCAGCTATATATGATAATAGTCCATATTGGTGACCGTTTTATTCAATTTAATAAAATGTTAATCGTTCCTGTGCTCGAATTGGAAAATTACTTTAAAAATGGAATTGAGACAAAATGCAGTAATTTATAGGACATGATCTGATAATGTGGGTGGCACCATGGATATTGACTTAACTGTTCGGGTCCCAAGGGCATCATTGAGCAGGGGAGTACGGCACTGATTAGATTTAGAACATATTCAGGTCATTAAAAGCCAAATATCTCAAGATAGATTCAGTCTGCCTCACATCTGAATATACATTTGAGGCATTAAGCTGATGCGTTCTCATCAGAATGACTTACAGTAAGCGCAACTGTTGAGCTGGAGGAGTGCTGAGGTCAAACCAGCGCCTAGACAAACCAGTGGGAGTGAAAATCTATATTCCTGTGGCTGTAGTGTGAAAGAGAAGTGCTAGGCGAAGAAATAAGAGCCAAGCATCTTTTTAAAAACAAATTCTTATTTACAGTAATGGCCTCGGGGAGCAGATGGAGGGTGAGAGAAGGTTTCACACACACACACACACACACACATCGGTCACTCACTCACCAAACCCAGATTTTCCCTTATGATCTACGGATTCAACACAATGACTTTCCATGTGAGATCATTTGAATGAAAAGAACATTTACTATTTCTGTTTGGACAGTTTGATGTTTATGGAGTGTGCTGCGTACTTTTTTGTGACTTCTGGAGAATACAACAGCTGCTGTTCTTGGTGACTGGCCACTTCATAACCCCCCCTCTCACACTATGAGAACCGTTCAAGTCAGATGTTATAGGAAAGGCCATTTTTATTGAATTGTGCCCATTTCCCACTGATTGGACAAACATTGGATTGCCCAAGTCTTATAACTCATACACTCACCAAGTGACCCCACAAAGAAAAACCATTAACAGTTGAACTGGATGAAAGCGTGTTTTCCTTTGTAGAGATGCCTTCACTGGCGCTCTCTGCCTTCCAGTCTATTATGCTCTGCTTCATTCTTTGTCAACATCTTCTCCAACACTGCACACTCACAGTTTGTTGTTCCTCACACACTAATAATAGATTATTTTTGTGACCTACCCACTCAAGTCATATAGGCGCCGAGGTTCACCATAGGTCCATCGTGCTTTAACCCATGACACTTCGTGCAATCTAAGCCCACTGTGCTGCACTCAACTTTCACGTTGAAGCACGATGTGCTAGCCCATTTCATCATTTATTCATTTGGGCTAACAGCATCGTCTACAGGGAGTCCATGATCCTCCGCTCCCCCTCTCTGCTCTCTGCACTCCACCCCCGAAAGCCTCTCCTTGGTCTTGCAAATTGCATCTTTATGAAGGAATGAGGACAGGCCATTTTGTCACAAACACGGTTGTTGGCTCTTTGGGGATTGCCTTGGACCTGTAATTGACTCTGAGACACTGTCCCTGTCACGTCCCCTTTTCCCCAGCCGGGGGGACGGAGGGGGTCGGAGGGAGGAGGGGGCGGTGTAAGTACCTGAGAGCTGAGTTGCGGAGGGCTGGGGTTGGATTAAGAGGCTGGCGCGGTGGACACCATTAGGGCTGCGAAGACCCAATGGCTCTCTGGTGAGAGAGCAGTGCTAAATGGACTAGCACGGTGGCATTTTAGCATTGTGCTCCTCGGGGACAGTCACACTCAGCCTTTTAGGCCAGGCGCAGCCCTGAAAGTCCTTAAAATGGAGGGTTAGGCCCGTGACATATTTGCGGTTGTCACATATTTGGTGCGAGAGGTACTGTATTATTGACTGGGATCAGGAGCACTGAAAGAACGCCAGGCCAAGGCTTTCTCTTCTGTTTTTTAAATGTGAATCTTTCAGCGTTGTTAAGCCCATATCAGCGGCTATTTTATGCTGACACAAAATCAGCTCACAACGACAGTAGCTTTCGGAGTCAAATTAAATTGACCACTGACTTGAGACTTTTTAATTAAACGCATTATGATTATTCACACACCATCACAGGTAATTTGCTCCTTCTGAGGACAAACACAAGGTCATTTTGCTCCTGCAAAAAAAAAAAAAAAATCTTATATAAACGGAGGAAAAGAAAGACTCAGTCAAATTGATTACATAAGTTGTTGAGATGGCTGTCTCCGTCTCCTCTGCTTTGAAAAACAGTTAATAATTCTTCAAAGAATGCAGTGGGTGAATTTATAAATCCCATGATATGTACCCAGGTTTAGACAGCTTACCACCTTTTATAGAGAGAGGCACATCAAATGGCAGAATGTACTGCTTAAGCGAAAGAAAGGGGAGAGACTGTAAGCCTTGAGATGCGTGTTGTCAAGGAGGATTTTGAATACTCAGAGGACAGAAAGAGAAAAGCACACCGCTTAAGACACCTTCTTTGGCGGCCATCTCATCTTCATCCCTTGGAAAAAAGAAAAAAAATATATATATATATACTGCCAACGCTTCAGCATTGTCGACAGCCAGTTGAAACAGGTTCCAGAGGTAAGAGGACTGATCGGATTTTAGGGAAACTTCGGTGCCACTTATGAAAGTCAGAAAGAGCATGGTTTCTTTGTTGGGAGAGGGAAGAGAGGCAGCGGAAAAAAGGGGGCAGCACACGCAGCGACTTTGAAAGTCTACAGTGTAAAACAATCAGACTTCTTTCGAAAGTTTGACTTCTTTAAAGCAGTTCAGAAAAGTTTGCGTCCGTGTGTATGTGTGTGTGTGTGTGTGTGTGTGTGTGTGTGTGTGTGTGTGTGTGCACCTGTGTTATTGTGAGTGTGTGTGCATCTGCATGTGTGTGTGTGTGTGTTCATGTGAGTGTGTGTCAGAAGAGGGAATGCAGTGTTCACCCATGGTTGACCTCTCGTTGGCAGCTGGAGAGGTGAGCTATGCTGCTGCTGTCTCATTATATTCAGACTCTGGAGAGTTTGGCCTACAGACTACTCATGCCCAATACCCATCTAAACTGACATACAGCAACACACACACACACACACACTCATTCTCCCTCTCTCTTACTCCCTCACACACACACCTTTGTAATGGAACCCACTTGTTGCCCTCTTTCCCCTTTTTATTTACTCATATCCATCTTCCTTTGTCTTTTGCAGGTATGCAGACACACGCAAACACACACACACACGTCTGCCTGCACATATGCACACACTGTCTCTCATTTATTTCTCTCTCATGCCAATAAACCGTATTCCCAAGACTTTTAAGTGAAGCTCTCGGCCTCAGCTTTCAACTTTACAGACACAATTAGAAGAGCCTTGGAGGGATGGAAGAGTTATTCTAGTTGTCTCCTTAACGGTGCTTCAGGCTTCACTGCAGTAGGCTAATGGCCTTGGTCTTACTGGTATAGTGCCACTTATGTGACTCCGAATCGATTTTCTTACTTGCCATTCAAAGGGAGAATTTCCTCTGAGTGTCAATACGACTCCCAATCAAAACCATGTGTTCAATAAAATGCATCTGTTCCAGGGTCACAAAGTGTATTTTGAAAACTGCTTACACGCCAGTAGAGGAGATATTCAGAAACCGCATTTTCATCGCAATACATTTACTTCAATTTATATCTTGGGACCCCAACGTTAGCCTTTAAAGTGCGCCCCATGGGATTCCAGATATTTCCGACATGATAAAAGACCATACTTTCTGAATTTGTCTTGCAAAATCCTCAGAGAGCAGCGTGTGTGTTGAATCTCAGCGTGCCTGGTTCTGTTTTGGTGAATGGGCCTATAAAACACAGCGCTGCTCTCTCCTATCGCCCTGCAACCCCCCAACACACACACACACACACACACACACACAACCACACATCAGTGAAAACAGTCCCTGGTACTTGTTGATATATCCACCAAGAAATGCCTTCAAATGAATGGTATTGATTTGTTCAGCTTGTTCAGCGGAGCAGAGCGGCAGCGGAGGCTATTTGAATGGAAGTCAGCTCCTTTTAACAGGCCCAGTCTGCCTGCCCGGCCGTTATTGGCGTGCCACGCTTATTGATGTCTCGAACGCATGCTTTGATTTCTCCTTCGTCTGGAAACTCTGCACCGTTTAAAACTTTTAATCGGTTGTGTGCTTGCTTGTACTCAGGGTTATGTGGAAGAGCTGAAAGAGAGCGGTAAACTTTGTCTAACCTTGCCGCCAAGCCGCTATTGAATCAACACGGAACTAATGTGTAAGTTTGTTAGCAACGTTGTGACATGGCTGAAAGGCTGAAATTAAATTCCTAGGCTTAACTTTTCAATTTCTTTTAAAAGGCCACCCCCAAGGTAAAACATTTACACTGCACAAACTGACAGACTTGATAAGTTATTTTACCTTGGCTTGTATCCAGACTTATCAAGCTTATTTTAGTCTTTTTTTTTTTTTTTTAGTGAAATCATCTTTCTGCACTGGCACATAATTTTACCGGTTTCAACAAATTTTACCTTTTTTTTCAGTATAATGTAACTTGTTTCAGGACATTTACATAGTAAAAGTGAAATTGTCTTGGAGAAAGTTTCTTGTTTCAAGATTTCCAGCATTGTTTTATGATGATGTCTTGATATAAGTCATATTGGCATGTATCAAGTGAAATTTATTGAAACCGGCAAGATAATCTGTCAGTGCGGTGAGATAATTCGACTAAAAATATCTTGAAATAAGCTTGTTATAGGTCTGGGAACAAGTTAAAATCACTGGACAGCTTGTCATTTTTAGCAGTGAATATACAAGGAATCGTGTGTAGTCCACCATGGAAAAAATAAAAAGTACAATAACAAAAGGTTACGGAAATGATAAAACGAGGAATGTGACTTGTGTGGGCACAAATCGTGAGCAGGGTAATGGAGGAAGGGAGCTGGGGAGTGTGGCCGGGGGAGGCAGGGTGGCTGTAAGTGGGCTTTTGAGTGAGGAACAAGAGCTCTCTAATCACCAGCAAATGAGCAAGTGGACAAACATGTGGCTGCGGCGCTGTTTTGTTTGCAAATATTTAAGCTGGGGAGTCGTAAAAGGAGATTGAGGAGAGCGCTGGGGGGCACAATTAAGACTCTTAACACAAAAGCCGCCCCCATGCCTTCCACCAATACCACCAGCCAATAACCCCTCACCCTTCCCCCCTCCCCCTAACGTCTTGCCCCCTCCGAACCGTCCCCCCCCCCCCCCCCCCCCCCGTACCCTCTCCGGCACTTCCTTTTCAGAAAGCTGTCAGTCTCCCAAAGTTAAGGGCAGCCACTTTACAGAGGGGCAGCAGAGGTGAGGGGTCGGAGGTTAACTGCCGCTCTTTGGGCTGAAAGGAACTTTGATGACAAGTCGCGATGCTGACGGGCCAAGAGTGGAGGTCAAACAGTCCCCCGGCAGAGCTGCGGGCTCTTCATCACTTTAACTGCAGGAATAACAATCAATTTGTCAAGCGGCGAACAGGGGGCCTTCGTTTGGCTGGCACCGGAGCGCACGCACACATTTTTTGGCAAACCCACAACTTGTGGGAGATAGGAGTGGCTGTGTCGATGTTGTTATGGGTTTTTTTTTTTCAGATTTCACAGGAAAGTGCTTTTGATTTTTAGCTTTTTCCCAGAAAAGAAATGTGTCTCGGATAATAAAAAACACAACAAATGCCTTGGCAGGAACTCAGTGCCTTCCTCAGGGTCTTTCGTATATTTTGAAGACTTTACCAGCGCCTTTTCAGGATTGCATTAAGGGTGACTGTGTAATTTTTCACCCTCGCTTTTATTCCCAAAAACATCTTTGCATTAAAGGCTTAAACGGATTAGCTGATAAGGCAATCAATAGCGCCATCTATTTCCAATAAAACACGCACGCACGGACACAAATGTTGCATCTGCAAATGCATGGCCTTTGGTTATTGATGGGCCATTTGCAGACAGCCGTAACTGCACAATATGTCTCGCCATTACTTGCCTGACCTCATTCTGGCTTGGGGACAACATTATTCATGTGAGAGCCGGAGGAGAGAAGGAGAGCGAGAGATGAGGCCTGTGGGGGAAACAGAGAGAGGGGGTGTGGTGGTGGTGGGGGTGGGGGGGTGATAGAAGGAACGGGGGTCTGCAAAATAATCATCAATAACCCAACCTCCCCTCCTTGTACATAAAAAGACAGAAAGGAGGAGGGGTGGGAAGTGAGGGAAGAGTGGCGAGGGAGGTGAAGGGGGTGAAGCAGGGTGGGGGGAGGGGAGGGGAGGAGAGGGGGGGGGGGGGGGGGCAACCATTAGCCTAAAAAAAAAAGCCCAGACCAAGTGCTATTTTTAAGTTCCTCTTTCCCCTCCTATCCACAGCTTGGGGTAATTTAAGAGTGTCCAAGCCCAGACAGTGTGCGGGGGAAGAGGCATTCATCACCCGAAGAAGACACCGGTGTTCACAAGGAGAGAAGGATGAGGACCCCAGGAGAGGGGAGAGGAGAGAGGGAGAGAGAGAGAGAGAGAGAGAGAGACAGAGGGAGAGGAGAGAGGATAGAAGGTGGCGCTCTTGTCTTGCCTCGCTGTCGTCGCCGACACTGCTGGATGTTGACTCGACTTTTTCCTGCCTATCTAAAGTCAAGTCAAGTCTCTTTATTTGTCATATACACAGCATACACAGGGTAAACAGTGCAATGAAATACTGGGGTCCACTCAGTATAAAAAGAATAGTAACATATAGTATATTCACTAGGAATTAAAATAAAATAAGAATCAGTTAAAATAGAAAAACACAAGTTAGGAGAAGAGAAATAAAAAAGACATAAGAACATAATGCTGTAGTGCAAAGTGACATAATGTGTCATAGTGTTGTAAAGTGTTTGAGTGTCCTGAGACAGTGATCATGTGACCATGGTGGATTGTGTGTTCAAGAGTCATGTGATGGCATGTGGGTAGATGTAAAATATAATAAATCAGTATTTTTTTATTGCTGTTTGGTTTAATTTCTCACCAGCAATACAAACAGTTTAAGGGATTTCACCTGTAGAAACCTGTGCATGTAATGGTCTTCAAACGGTATTGATTAGTCCAAATCCTATGCATTGATTAGTTGGATGTAGAAGCTCCTGCAGATAGATCTACATCTCTGTTGAGCCATAAGAAACTCCTTGAGCATTTTTTTTTTTTTACATTTGGAAGGACATGTACACTGTTTATTGCCTAATTTGTTCTTGTCTTGGTCTTGAATAGGAATCAATTTGCTTTGGTCTTGGTGTTTACTTGGTCCAGACCCCCTTTGGACCAGGTCTTGACTCAAATTCAGCTGGACCTGGTTTTGGAATTGACTTCACTAACATGGCCTTGACTACAAACCCTGATACGCATTACTCAACTGCACTACCTCTCCTGCACGGCATGTGTGCGTGTGTTTGTGTGGGATAGCGTGTGTGTGTGTGTGTGTGTGTGTGTGTGTGTTACTTGGGATTTGTGGTCGAGGGCCTGAAACATCTGTTGTGGTGAGCTTCATTAAGCACACAGGGCCAGACCAGAATAGACAGACAGAGAGTCAGTCAATCAGTAGGCGGGAGAAGCTGCTTTCTGTCCAGACTGACCGCTGGAAACGCCTCTACACTGCAGCTGAGAGACGGAGAGCGAGGCTTTGCTCTGCTACACATGACCATGAATCATCAATCCTGATTTCCCATAGTGGAATATCAGCTGTAAAAGCTCACCGGTGCAGTCCAGGAAAAACATCAGGACTCTTTTCACATTTTTAATTGAAATGAAGGCTTCCACGGTCCACTTTTATGGGTGGAGCAAGTTTCATAACCCTGAGGGCTCATGAAACCCTTTCGAAGCCCATGATAACAGTTCAAATGCATGATCGGCAATCTAAAGAAAAGGCTGTTTTTCCACATTCCTGAAAAGCTGAAAAGCTTTTGAAGTGTCAAGGTTTTTTAATCCAACAGCGTTCAGAATGTTTTATATGCATGTCAGTCAGAGGCTGTGCTTTTAATGAATACTAACGTCTTGATAATGACACCGCATTACACTTTGCACATTACATTACTCATGACTGTATGTAGCAACATTTTCATTTTCCCTTGGCAATCTCATCTATAGCTTGCTGCATGTCAGAATATTCAGTCATCTTTAACAAGTACGAGCAAAGTGGCCTTGCCAGTAAGTATGTAAGTGAGAGAGTAAACCTTTATTTATATAGCACCTTTCAAGACAATAAGTTACAAAGTGCTTTATAATAATAAAAGGAGGGATAAGAGAATATAGAGACGAGGTAAAACAATACACAATACACAAATGCACACACAACATAAAAGTATGATAATATATGACAGAAATAAAAGAGTTTTAAGATGCTTTCTAAAAGTGTGGGCTGAATCGGCCTCCCTAAGGCTTTGATGAAGGCTTTTCCAAAGTTTAGGGGCCGCAATAGCGAAGGCACATTCACCTTTAGTTTTCAGCCCGGACAGTCAAGAGTGCAGCAGCTCGCTTAAATTCAAAGGAGCCTGACCATGCAATGCCTTGCAAGTTAAAGGAAGAATTGTAAAATCAATCCTATATTTGACTGGGAGCCAGTGGAGAGAGGCCAGAGTCAACGTGATGTGGGATCAGCGTTTGGTCTTGGTTAAAAACCTTGCTGCAGAATGCTGGACTGGTTGGAGCCAGGCAAGTGCAGACTGGCTGAGGCAGGTGAGCAAGGCATGATGTGCGAGGCGTGATGTAATAAAAGTGTGAATAATCTTCAGAGAACAGAAGAGATCTAATTTTAGCAATGTTTCTCAACTGGAAGAAACAAGACTGAGCCAGAGATTTCACACGTTGTTTGAAATTCAAATGAGGGTCAGAAGTGATACCAAGGTTCTCAGAGGTGGATTTAACATTTGAACCCAGCAAACCAATCCACTGCTGAAAACTGCTAGTGATACTTTCTGAGCCAATTAAAAAACTTTCTGTTGTATCACCATTGAGCTGGAGAAAGTTTTGTGACATCCAGTCCTTTATTAGCAGTTAGGCATTCTTGAACTGCAACCAATCTGCTAGAATCATTGGGCCTGAACGAGAGGTAAAGCTGTGTGTCATCAGCATAGCAATGGTAGGAGATATCTTTAAAACAACTAATTATGGCCCAGCGGAAGCATATATAGAAAGAACAGAATTGGACCAGGAATTGACCCCTGGGGCACACCGTACAACAGAAGTACATTGCAGTACATTAGTGTTGATCTGATAACTTTGTAGGCTATGTTCACACTGCAGCTGAAAGTGGCCCAATTCTGTTTGCTTCCCTCACATGTGACTCAGATCTAATATTTTCTAATCAGTGTGAACAAAAAAAAAACAAAAAAAAAAACAATTCCAATCTGAACCACATGGATATGTGGCACAAAATCGGATCCCGAGGCATGTGACCTAAATGTGACTTGTATTTGAACGCTTAAATCGGAATTTGTTAGCAGTAAACGTTACATCATTCACCTGAGACAGTTGGCAGCTTTGCTGAGGCAGCATTAGCATGAAGGACAATGAGACACAACAATGGAAAGAAAGACAAATAGCCGACTTGTTTGGCATTTGCAGAGCTGCCTCAATTTAGTCAAAACTAAAAAGCACAGTAACCGAAATGTGTTGGAAACAAGCGAGAAAAGCAGAGGTAAATAAAAACCAGATGTGACATTTTTTATAATTATTACTCTGCACGTGTGTCTTTTCGGCATCCCTGTCAGTTCATATTGGTATCGGACATGGGTTGCTATAATAAATATGAATAGTCATCCAAAATAAGTCAGTTATGGGCAGCAATTCAGAATTGAGCATGAAGGCCTGTGGTGTGAGCGTAGCCTTACATAACACCTGTCAAAGCTTGACATACAGGAAGAAAGAGGGATGGAGAGGCGTAGGTGGAAGCCGCATTCCAGTGTGCATCAGTACATAATAGAGAGGAAGAGATTACCCTTTTTGTCAGCTTCTGTTCACCTGCCTATAATCAGGATGTCAGGTGCATTGTGGGAATGGATGGGCCTCATGGGTTCTATGGCGGAAACATGTCCTGGAGGCCGCCCCGTGGTAACAGCGCAAATTAAAACATGTCATACCAATGTTAGCATCTCCGAAAGCAATCATGCAGAGAGCTTTGATTTCTACACGTACAGTACATGTCATCATTACATTTCCCTTATTAGCATGCGTGCATGACTGGTTGGGACAAGAGGAGAACCAGTTGAAGCGTTTGCACAAGCTCAGATTCAAGGCAAACCCGTCTATTATTTCCTCAAAACATCCCATTGTGAAATGAATTTTTATAATAACCACTGGCACTCCATTCTGTAACAACTGAGCTGCTTTATATCGACATAGTGATTTATTTTCCCTCCCCGCTGGTTTTTATAAGTAACTCACCAGTCTATTGTTGGCCAGAGAGGATTTTTCACTGGGAATCGAGCCTTCAGAGCTTCCAAAATTTTGCCAGCTTGTCATTAAAGCTATTTTGTTAAATATATTCCACCACAGTATATTAACAAAAACATTGTGGAGTATAAATTAATTTAGCAGCCTTGAATCTAGCCTTAACAGGGATAGGTTACTCTCTTTTACTCTCCTTTAGTACGGAAACTAGTTGAATGACTCTTAAGTGCTCAGGGGATGGATTGCCTTGCCAAAGAAGAAAACTGCATTAGAGAGTCCAGTGGGTCAGCACGCTTGACCGCAGCTAAGGCCTACTGGGGAAATCTGCCCGCGTGCAGCTTGTTGGCTGTGACCTGCAACCTGGCCTTCTGCACCACAATCTCAACTCCCCAATCCCTAATCTGGCCAACCCTCTGACCTGACATTGACTTTTAATCTGCCTGGGGTATACACAAACAAACAGAGTGAGCGAAGCCAAGTGTCAATCCCTCTCTTCATCGTCTTTCTCCAAACCACGAGACAGAAGGATAACAGATGAGATTAAAGGAAATATACAGAAAGCATCTATCTTTTTTGGATTTAACCAAAGACATGAGGGACTGTGGAGATAAAGAAAATGTAGCCAGACAGCAGCAACCTTGAAAAATAAATAGGCGAAAAACTGGGAAATGGGGAGAGACTGACATGGATGAAGTTGGAGTTGAAAGGTGCCTCATGTTGTGTTGTGTTGTTGTTTTTCCTGCTTCTCTCTCTCTCTCCTTCCAATTAGAAACTGGGTCTTGGCCTGCTTTGCTGGCAGCGCGGTGTTAACTTAATGCAGCGTGAAAAAATCATTATGCCACACTACAGATGGGCCCAGCCATGCAGAGGAACCTTTGCGCTCCCTTCAGAAAGCCCGTTTTAACCAGGGGCCCTAATAAAACGGAGATCCAACCAATTGTTGATGGCAGCGATGTGTTACGGCGCACCGGGGAGGGCAAAGAAGAAAAGAGGGATGGAGGGGAAATGATGAGGGAGGAGAGGAGAGAGAACATGAGCGAGGGTCAAAGGGAGTGAACAGTCAGGTGGGAGAGAAGAGATAAAGAAAGGAAAAAGAAACAAGGAAGACATATGGATTGAGAACCGAATGAGAAAGCCAGAGGCTGACAAACACAAAGGCAGATTTCTGATTAACTTAAATAGCGGAGATACAATGGCAAAAATAAAGATGAAAAGACGTGGAGAAGGGAAAACTGAATTGATTCTTTGTGGTAAAAATCTAACTGAAATGACCATTGACATGTTTTGTTGTAGTTTTTGGTAAAAGTTACTTTCTGAATTGAGTTTTTTGTGGAATCTGTTGATCAAGAGGAACGTGTGATGGTTTCAAAACGGTTAAAATTCTCAACATCTCGACGGAGCCATTCAACTTTTCTTTTGAAGGACTCAAAAGAGGTCAAGGTCTGTGTTTGATTCTCATCCAAATCCAAGTATTGATCCTTGTAATAAATCCTTCAAAGCAGTTCTAGGAGTGCCAAAAAAACCCTCTGCTTTCTCCCAAACACCAGCTACCTTGTCAGTCTAGCTCTCATTCTCCCAGATTCTCCCAAAACATTATTACTGTGAGAGAAAAAAATGAAATCAAAGTCAGTAAAAATGCAATAAATCAAAAGTGCCCCAAGCCAAGAAATGGAAAAAAAAAGGATCCTTTGAAGGTTGGGGCAGATGGCTGCTCCTTGATAACCTTTTCACCCCTGTGCCCTTGGGGTCCTAACAGGCGAAACACATGTAAACATGTTTTATTACGGCATAAAACTCTGAGGAGGTTGCAGCATGTCTGGACTTCCTTTAGGGTTTTTATTAGTCAGAGGAAGGCATGTTCGCTCTGAGCTCTTAAATGCGATGGCCGTAAACATGTATGACTAAGTGCACGTTAATGGCAAGGAGGGTTAGGGAGTAATGGACTCGCTGAGGTATCAGATTTAGCTGTTAGCTGGCCTTATCGGAGTGGTATTTCACATGCTGAACTGCCAGGTTGAGGTTTGGAGCCCAGGGGGTCGCCCAGGATGTTTGTGTCTGACCATTTCCTGGAACAAAAGGATGTGATGTAATTCATCTTGGAATGGGTGGATTTCAAGTCAAGTACAGTCAAGTCAAACTTGTATTTGTATATCACATTTCATACAAAAAGCAACACAGTGTGCTTCAGAAGTCAAGATCTCTATGGTCTCACAAAAAAATGCAAATACCATAATCCGTGCACGAAAAAAGTGGAGGGTTGGCTTATTTAACAATGACCAAAACCTTACCCAAACCTTAACCAAATTGTTGCCTAAACCTTACCCGAACCTTAACCAAATTGTTGCCTAAACCTTACCCGAACCTTAACCCTGACCTTAACAAAAGCTGATTTACTTGACCTAAACTTTAGCTAACCTTTGTGTGTCCAGTTCATGTTATTGTCACATAGTCCCTTTTGTGGTGAAGGAACATAACCTTTATCAATACCACAATACGTAATCTGTGTTTCAGACTTCGTGCTCATTTCACAAAATTTTGTGAGACTGTGTTGCAAGAATCCAGTTCCCAGGAAGTGTCCTTATCTCCTTTACCTGATGGACCACAAGGCCACGAGACAACAGTGAGCTTGAGACAGAACCAGGATATAAGCCAGTTCAGAGGACACTGACACGTTTATTACCTGTTTGTTTCCACAAGAGTCATGTTGCTGACTTTTTATTGCATTTGTTTTAAGACACAAGGACACATAATTCCTCCTAAGCCGACCATGAGAAAGGCTTTTAGACTAAACAATCTAGTATAGAAGTTTTATCTGTTTGGGAAAGTAAGAGTGTAGGGGTAAGTTGTTATCAGAAGAGTTAGATACAAATATGATATGAATCTGAGGTCAGTGTGTATAAGCTGTTAGAAAACATCAAATATCGTCTTGACCACACACATTTATTTTTATTGACCATTATATTTTGAAAGTTTAAATCTCATCTTGCCACTTGGTGGCAAAGGAGGTTCACTCACCAGTTACAGTTTGTGTACTATTTCATGGTCAACTGCAAGCCTCTGGCAATCATCCCATACTTAAAGCTACAAAAATTGCCTCCAAATATCCGCAGTGCCCATTTGCAATTGTGTAACAGTGACTGCAGCAACAAACCGCATGCCGATAACAAACTGAAAATCATTAGCGGTGATATTGTGAGGCGAAACCACCGTGGAGAAGAAAACATCCCAAAGCCCCAAACAATTATGCACATATCGCACACAAACCCCATGTAAACAGAGGGCGGAATGCGGCATGACTGCATGCTCGCAGATACGGATCTCAAGAAAGTCAAATCCCACATAGGCAGACGGGCAGATAGGAAAGTCTCCGAATATTGTAAGTAGACAGCGTTTAAAGCCACATGCCCCTCGCAGCGGTAGGTCCGGGTTGGGTCTGTCTCAGGTAGAAGGGTCTGCACTCTGTCACCGGTCTCCTACTTAACCTTTGTTTTATGTCCTGGTATTCCATTACACTTGTGCTCTGACAGGGTAGAAGAACAGCAGAGTTGCCAGTCAGGGGAATGGTTGACATTTTGGCGGTTGTTAAGTTTTAAACAGCTCGCCTGCAGGATGCGGTGGATATAAAATGGAGGCTCCAAACTGGATTGAGAAGAACCCAGAAGTCGTTTTAGGGCAATTCACATGGCATTCCTCTGCATGCATAAGTGAAGAGACCTTTTAGAAATACTAAAACAGAAAATGCCAACACTTAACTTTACCTGTGGATGGTATTCACTGTGTCTGTGCGGATCAGATGACATGTCACTGTTGAGTTTCATGTTGTAACTTCATCATCAGTTTCCTGTGCTCACAATGAATCTCAAGGGTCTAGGATTACTAAACATCTCTTACACCAAGTGCTTTTCTGTAATCTGGTACAGGCAAAACTCATATCAGATCAACGCTGAAAAAAAATGTGAATACAGACCTAGAGGCTTCCAGTAATTACACAAAGGGAGCAATACAAAGCAATGAAAACGGCCATAATGCAGACATTTATGATGATTTCTCTCTCTCACGAACACCTATACACCAGCGTACATCAACTTATTCAGAAAACCTCCGCCGCCCTTAATCCATTTGCTGTAAGTGCAAACAGCCAAGTCAGCTGTTCCCCGCCGTATGAATAATGAGAGGGGGGCCACGCCGCTTGTTGAGTTACTAAAACAAAACAGAAACTCAACATGAGCGATGCAGATCCCTGACGGCCTGGCCGGGCCGGTTGTCAGGTCTCACTTCCGTCGGAACTGATCCATCATCGACTCACATTCGCGCCGCCGTCCTCCACCTGAGTCCCCCGGAAACGTTTATTTATCTTCCCTCAGCTCTGTTGATGAATGGATAGAAACGCGGTGGATGAATTAATAACGGTGTTAGCGCGGCGATAATGGCGGCGAGCGCTAAAACGTTATTGATGACTCAATCAAGGACGCCCAACCTCCAGCCGGCGTCCCTGTTTCGTAATTAGTTCCCGGTTTGTAAAATTGCATTTTACCCTCTGCCAAATCCGCCGACTCGCTGACAGGTAATATGTAAAACTCCCCTCTTTTATTTATTTGCAACGGAGGTCACTTCATTTTGGCGATGCATAAAGCAGGCCTCTGTAATTCTGCTGCTTCTGCTTGCTGTTTAATAAAAAGGACGTGTTTTTTTTTTTGTTTTTTTTCTTCATCCTCTCAGGTTTTTGTCCTCGCCATTTTCTCATTTCCTTTCATAGCTCGGGAAGCTGGGTATGGGTAGCATGAGGTTAGCTGGCAGAGAGACTCACAAGTCACTGTCTTCACCTCGGCTCTTAAGCACAAAACCAGTGTCCTTGGTTCTGCTACAGCGGGCAGCACAAGTCGATGCAAAATGTCTGCACATCCCATTCAGCTGGCACAGTAAAAAGGGACGTGAACTCACTGACTCCAAGATCGCCCTTTGTGTTCTAATGCACATATTATTATTATTATTATTATTGGGCGTGTGGCTTGTTTGGTTCAGTCCATAATATACTTTGATTTTTTTCCACAATGCTTGTAACAACGCATTATGTAATAACTCAACAAAATGTAATACATTTTCACTTCATTATGTAATAACACCTGCATTTTGTAATAAACTGCCACATTTTGTAATACACAGCCTGAACGCAATATGTAATAAATTTCCCCGCATTTTGTAATAAATGATTACATATTGCGGTGGTTATTACAAAATATGGGAGTTGCACTTTTTTTTTTGATGAAAATGTAATAATATGGTGCATTATGTAATAACCAACCAAAATGGATGTCTTCATTCATAAAAATCATTATAACATTATAACAACAATGTTTATTTTATGCATTCTAGCATGAATCATACTGACTCAAAATTAATTTTAAAAAGATACTATTAGTTCAGTAGATTAGTATCTTTCATTGGTCAAAACTACATTAAGTGTCACTGTATTCCTTAGCTTAATAGAAACTGTACTTGAGGGTTCATAGAGACATAGAAACTGCACGACTGAGTGTTATACTGACACAAACATCTAAGTACTGGCACACACAAATGTCAGGAGACACACACACACACACACACACACACACACACACACACACAGCTCTGCCATTAAGCAATCAGGATTATGCAAATTTTATACAGAAAAAGAGACAAAAAATGGTTGCACAACAAAAGACCAATATGGAACAGTACATTCTTTCAAATTCTTTATTGTCTCAATGCCCAATTACGGTATGTTTAGGCAAAGAACATGTACCATACTGTAGTGGTCAACAACACTATGGATGAACATTTAGACTATTAAGTATTATCTTTAATTATGTTTAAGTATTTAATTACATTTTGTCGTGTTATTACATTTTGTCGTGTTATTACATAATGCGGTGTTACAGTGCTGAAGAAATTGCAGTTGCGACGGCAGCTCCGACTTCTGTGCATTGAATCTTTAATCAAATGGTGATGTATTGATAGACACCCTCAGGTAGTGCTGAACAACCTGCAGTACATTAAACTTCCACTCCAAGATGAGATATCCACCAAGTGAAAAATGTGACACCTACTCTGACAAAATGATTGTTCTCAAGAAAGTAAAACTCTACGGAATATTACTACAGGTATTTTTCATTTAAGACTTGTTTTATAAAATAGTATATTTTAGATGGTAGGCTATGCAGTTGTATTTTTGGAACATGGCAACCATTTTGAAATGAATGTATAGCATTTTGGAGTGAAACCCTTCACATGTATGATGAAATCATAAACAGAACATTTACCACTCCTTCACTCCATTTGACCTTTCTCTAGTTTACTGTCTGCGCCTGGAAATGAATGACCCATCAGTCATGTGTCTACACACTGTTCTGACACAGCCCGTGTTTGGACAGGTGTGTGTGTGTCCACATAGGTGCATGTGTGTGTGTTTGTGTGTGTGTTTGCTTTCTCCATTGGCCTGCAGAATACAGAGGCTTTTTACACACTGGCTGAGGGAGTGGCTCATCAGTTTGCACAGCACCTTTACAAACTCTTCTCTTTTCTTAGAAGATATCTTTATTGAGCGCTCACCTATTTGTCTTTCCTTTTGCCGGTAATCTACCAAGCTAGGTCACCGGGGCTAAAAGGTCAAAGAGACCTTAAAGCCACACTTCAAACTGAGTCGCTGCGTGACTTTCTGGCTCTTGGTCCAAAATACAGTTTTAGCCTCCAGACCTCCCAGCTGCGTCAACAGCTTGTCATCTTTGCTCATGGTTACACCCACCTTCAGTGCGATTTTAATCATCTGATCACCCCAGGACACGTGAGTGACAGGTCTGCATGTAGAAAAATGTGATTTTGGTCAAATTGCTCTTGGATGTTTGAGAGCAGATTTTGGAAGTGGTCAGTGTCACATTGGGATTCAAAGTCTGTTTGGTCTGAATGCCCAGGAACAATGCACATATGACCAATGTCAAGCCATGCAGAAGAAAAGTATGAAAAAGTATGTAAAAAGTAGTAAAAATGCCAGCACATTAAAAAAACAAAACAAAACAAAAAACAAATCCCCAGCAGACACATAATCGGCATTCTTTAGGCCAAGTGTGGGCGTACAACAATGTGATGTTAATTTGATCTTTATAATCTCTCAAGGATATCTCAAAAATCACACTGAAATGACAAGTGTAACTGTAGCCTTTGTCATCAAACATGGGAGATCGACTCGATTTCCTTCAGTGTGTGGTTAGTCCATCTCGTTTCAGCAATGCGGCTCCGAACAAGGGCCCCTTTCTTTCCCCATCAGCGGGCACTTGGTCACCTTTTGGGGAGGGGAGGGGGGGTGAGGGGGCTGCCTCCAACCGATACCAGACGGCGTCCCTCTCTCTCCTTCTCTTTCTGTCTCTCTCTCTCCCTCTCTCTCTCTCTCTCTGTTTCCCCACTCTGTGTTGCACAATACCTCCTGCTGTTAGCACCCTGCAGCCTACAATATGCTATGAACAACCCCAATGTTAAACCTACCAGACGCACACATGTAGCCCTAGACACAAAAACGTGTGTGTGTGTGTGTGTGTGTGTGTGTGTGTGTGTGCGTGTGTGCGCAAGCTCATCTCTACTACCCACTGTGTTAACCACTGCACTGCAGCTGTAAGAGCAAGCAAGGGGAGGCAACAAGTGTGTTCTATTAGGATGATGTGGGTAGTGTGTGTGTGTGTGTGTGTGTGTGTGTGTTGTGTATGAACGGTGGTGGTAGGTGTGTGGGTGCACTGGAATTTAAGAGACAATGACTTTTAGTGTTTATTTTTTTTGTCTGGGAGTGTGTGTTTGTGTGTTGGTTCTGTGTGAGTATGTGTGTATGGCCTTGTGTCCAATTGTTGTATGTGTGTGTGCATGCTTGCCCTGTGTGTGTGTGTGTGTGTGGTTGTGTGTGTGTGTCCTTGTGTTAAACTGTTGTATTCTAAGTGAATACTTGTCCTTTCGTCTTGCTCCTCTTTTTTTGTGTGTGTGTGTGTGTGTGTGTGTGGATGTGTGGCCCTTTCTCTTTAAAAAAGATGAGTAATTTTCAACAACAATAACAAAATATGGTTTCTCAATATGTATTGTTATGAATATGTCGTCGCTGTCAGGTGAAAACCTTGTATCTCCAAAATGTCAGCTTTTCAGGAACTCAGAAGAACAGCCTTCCTTTCAGCTTGACCAGCTTGTTTTGTAGAAGTTTCTCAACCCATAGAGCAGCATGTGATCCATCAATCAACATTAAAACATGAAAATCACCAAAATTGCTTTCTAGAAAAACACAAGTGGGTGTTGCCCCAGACCGCATCCTTTTTAAGGATGTTGTGTCAGGTTGCTGCTTGCGTGTGTGTGTGTGTGTGTGCATGACAGTGTGAGTGGAATGTGTGTGTGTGTGTGTGCTTATCTGTTTGTATGCCAGCGCTGTGCATGCTTTATTTAGATGCCTGGGTTTCCGGTGCGTAGCTGATGACACCGCGGTGTCTGGCCTCCCACGCCCGCCCTGCCCTGACTCACACAGGAGCTGCTAACAGATAAGCTGTGGGAGAGCGACAGAGGTACGCTTCACTGGCTGCACTTAGCCAAGTTAAAACGTTAACCCCAGACAGCGGTACCTCAGTGCAGCTGGCTGCAGTAGTGTAAATATCACAAGTTCAATAATGTTTAACTGGCAAGGTTAAAGATATACTCAGAGGTTTTCGGAGATTGGCCCATTGCTCAACTCACCCGCAGGGCAGCAGTGCCTGACTCCAGTCAACCTTTCTGATGTCTCGGTCTTGTGCTTATTTTGACTCGGGCTTGTCTTGATCTAAGCTATTAATGGGTGTTGACTCGACTTTTTCTTTCAAAGATACGTTTTCCTCCACCTGGTTCACCTTTGTTTATTTTCTCTTTGCATTGATTAGTCAAAATCCTATGCATTACTTGGTTGATTAGGTGGATGTTAAAAGGTTTAGTACAGAGTTCCTGCAGATAGATCTACATCTCTGTTGATCCTTAAGAAACTCCTCCATTTTTGCATTTGGAAAGACATGTACACTGTTTATTGCCTATTTTGTTATTGGACTTGAATAGGACTCAATTTAACCTCCTTTGGACCAGACTTGAACTTGCCTGGACCTGGTCTTGAATTTGACTAAGGTGGTCTTGACTACAGACCTGCTTACCCGTTAAGTGAGAACATTGACACCAAAATTGTCTCTGATAGGACGTTTGGTCTGGGGCTCCATGCTAACACATTAGCATACGCTATGTTAAGTGATAGTAGGCGACTAGCATTATCTCAAAAGTAAGAAAATGAAAACTTGAAGCAAGCTAAAGGTTATTTTAGGGATTTTAGGGATCTACCATGGATTAGCCTACTTTATCCAGCAAACTGTGCATTCCCGTAAGTACATTTAAGGTGTTTTTACAGCATTAGCTAAATGCAGCTAACTATACATCAATTTACATTCCAATATCAAATCCCCAACTCTTTGTACGCCAGACCCCAAAACAATGGCAGGGACCGCCTCCAATAAAAGGCTCAATTTCAGCCGGTGGGAACAGGGAGACTGAAAAACATCCCCCCTCCCCCCGCTACTGTTTCATTCACCCTCCTCCTCCTCCTCCTCCTCCTCCTCCTTCCCCTTCGTCAAGTCCGACGGCTCTCAGGGAAGAAGGGATTTTCCTCTGCTCTTTCCAGATGACCTCCCCTAAACTTGGGTCCTGGGCTTAAGCACACAGGAGG
>NC_136005.1:5660351-5770351 GCF_048128805.1 Centroberyx gerrardi
TGAGATTGTGTCCGAGAGGAAATCTACTTGTGTTTGCCCCGCTTGGCCCCCGCTGCTCCGCCCTTAACACATACACACATACACACACACACACACACATGCACACACTTGTGCGCGTACACACACGCGCAGTGGCTCTTTTGACTCGTCACCTCTTAGCCCTCTGGGGGAGTGAAAGGTAGAGGGGAAATACACGAGAAAGCAATTTGTTAGGAGTCGGCGGTGTCACCTTATTGCTTGGTTTCTTTTTGTTTTCCAGGCAGCTCTTGCCAGAAAAGGATGGAAAGTGAGAAGGGGGTCAGGTAGAGAGACAAAGAGAATGCGAGAGAGATAGAGAGAGAGAGAGAGAGAGAGGGAGAGAGAGCGTTGGCAAGCGCTATTAGAGGAGGAGGGGGGATGTGCAGACTTACAGCTTGTACCGCAGTTCCTGGACCGAGTGACTCTTTGTTCGACACCTCGACAGAAAGCCGAGCTCCGGCAGGCACGTCCGCCGCCGGCTGACACCCGGCGTATCCCTTCTCCGTCGGCCCGCCTCTCCCTCTCCCAGCCAGCGGTAAAGGTGATGAAGAAATGAGAGAGCGGCAGAGGGGAAGAGAGAGTGACAAAGAGAGAGAGAGAGAGAGAGAGAGAGAGAGAGAGAGAGAGAGAGAGAGAGAGAGAGAGAGAGGCATCGGGGAAGGAACGTATCGAGTTTGCCCGCTCCTGCCAAGAGACCTGAAGGAGGCTCGCATTATTGGCATTTTTCGTCTCCAGATCAGCTACCTGCCTCTGCCCAGCGTCCAGGTTACCAGATGCTTCCTCGCAGATCTCTGGTTTCACTCAGAGAACGGGCCTTTGTCCTCGCGCTGGAGCTGCGCGACTCGCTCATCTGGGCACAGCCGTGCAGAGGAGGGGTTAGCTTTCCCTAGCATGTGTGTACAGTAACATTATAGTGTTGAGGAGTTCACTTCATGTCAGTTATGTACGTTTATTACAGCTGCTGTGACACCTTTTTTTTTTTTTTTTCTGAAAGCAACCGCTCTCACCTGTTTTTTTTGGCGAGCATGGGAGATCCTCCTGTACGCACAGAAAAATAAAAGGTGCGAACTGGAACCGAAAATGTTTTTTCGGAGTGATGCTGTGGTTCTTTTCGAGAACTTTTAATAAGTTTAAGAACCATATACGGTTCTTTGGGATATTAAAAGGTTGTTAATTCTTAGTTATTGGATGGTGTGTGATGGCATAAACATGGAAAATAACTAAACCACTCCATAGTATATATTGTGCAATTGCAAATGAGGCTATACAAGGGCAGATAAATAAAAACACAATGCAGGAGTTAGAGCAGAAATTGATAATCTATGGCATCATTCCGAAGAACCATTTTCGGTTCCAATTCGCACCTTTATTTTTCTATGTGTATAGTGTGTTTGTGTGTATGTGTGTGTGTATATTGGGGAGGGGGGGGTTGCTGGTAAGAGAGAGACAAAGGACAGATGGCGTGTCGCGTGTCATGGAGGCTTTGGCAGATGTTTACTTCTGGGGACGGAGAAAACGTGACCATCCATCTTGAGGTTGTGTTGTGTGCGGCCGACAGGAGAGAGGCTCAATTGAGTTAACATACATTAGCATCGCTTCCTCTCTCACAGGTCGGACCCACTTAGCTAAATCTTTGCAGCTCTTTGAGTTATTCTCAAAAGGCCCTTTTCTAAATACTTCCCCCCTTTAAAAAAAAAAAAAAAAAAAAAAAAGAAAATAAGGAGGTCTCTATAAAACAATTTTGGCAGTTGCGTACTTTTCAAATTGCGGATTTGGCTGTGCTGTGAGGCAGAGGGGAAGGGTGGAAGCGTTTTTCAGGAAGGCGAAAAGTCAACCGTGACGAATAGAGAATATCTTCTGCATCATTACATCTGTACTTCAGGTCTGCTTGACAGATTTATGTACAGAACAAGCTTGTTGTACCTTTTTTTTTTTTCTTTTCCACTTGTTCTTGGCTCTCTCTCTCTGCCTGACTCCATGCACTCTAACATGTGACTCGGTGTGATTGCCATCTCACCAGGGACTGCATGTTTTGTGACAAGCTGAGTTTGAACCCCTGCATTCACTCCTGCTCTCCCTCTACCTCTATCTCCCTCTACCTCTCTCTCTCTCTATCCCTCTATCTCTTTAACCCTTGCTTTTCAGCTTCTCTCACTCCATACCTCCCCCCTCTGCTCTCCTCCCTTGGGGTAAAGTCTTTATTTCCTTCAAAACCTCAATTAACAATTTGATTTACAAGCGGAGACAGAAAGCAGAGAAAGAACGAAAGAGGGAACAGTTGGCCAAGCAGGAATGGAGCAGCGAAGGGGGGTAAGCCCAGTAATCCAATACAGGAGGACTCCATTACAACGTCTAATTTCCGAGTTCAAGTTAAGTCACGGCACCGTATGTACTCTACTGTATAGGCAGAGGTCCTCCGACAAAAGGGCTCTTTGAGAGGAAAATCATATCTGGATCTGAGGATCCAGTCAGGAGGTTGAAATGGGAGGTGTGAGGGAGGGAGGTAATGTGTGTGTGCGTGTGTGTGTGTGCTTGCATGCATCAGTCAGAGTGAATGAGCGTTTGTGTACTGGCATGTGTCTGCTAAAATGCACGTGTGTCCATGAGAGAGGAAGGAAATGTGCATGTGTACATATGCCCAGAGTGAACATGTGAGTGTGTTGACTTGTAGGTATTTATTAGGGATGGGACGATATATCGAAATTCAATATATCACAATATAAAAATGTGACAATACGTATCGTGGGGCAGAAAAATGAATCGTGATATCAGCTCCATTTTATTCTGCTGTAGTAATCACAAATGAGACGGCTTGCCCATCACAATTTCACAACCTCTACATCCAAATTATATTATTGTCACTTTGTAATGACATTTTTAAATTGTTGTTTACATTCTAGCAAGCCAGTCCCACCGCTTGAAAGATTTGTGGCTCAGAAATAAACATAATTCTGCACAGTCAGACTTTGCTGTCACTGAACTTTTATTTATTACATCAGATCGTGGTTGTATTGAATCGTGAAGCCCATACTGCGTATCGAATCGTATTGTGAGATAAGCATATCGTCCCATCCCTAGTATTTATGATTTATGTATATGTACACACATTCGACCCACCAGTGCATAGGGGAGCAAATAAAAAAACCCATTCCTGCTCAGCCTCCAACCTCTGGCTGACTCCTAGCCTCCACCTGCAGTAACCACCTCTGACTGATAGCATGCATTAGCACCAGACCCCCACAGTAATAGCACTGAAGGGGAGGTGGGGGGGTGGGTGGGGGGTTGATCATTATGGCGATGTACCGTGGTGCGAGGGCCGTGGCTAACTTGAGCAATGACCTTCAAGGGATTTCCCAAAGCTATTTCTGCTACGGAAATAAACAAACATTTTTATTTGTTTTTTTTGCTTTTGTTCTGAGTGATGGCGGCGAAAATAATGGAGGCCGGTGAGTCACAGTGAGAAACCCACATACAGACATAACAAACTTGCCCACACGGACGCAGCCGAGGCCAAGGCATGCCTCTCCGTCTAAACCCGGAGGGCCTGGAGATGACTAAGCCAGCGGGCCCCGAGCGAGGCTGAGGTCAAATCAATATCAAGTATCTAATATCTCCTTTTGGATACGTGCTGCTTCTGGTATCGTGATATATTCTCTCAATTTCACGGGTTGTTTGACGCGAGCCGTTGCTGTGCCGCACGTCACGGTTTATGCTGTTTATACGCACGTTGTGAAAGTCTAAGTGTGTTCGCCCAAAGATGCTGTTGCCCCTCAATTAACTGGTTGGCAGAGGTGGAAAGTAACTAAGTACTGTACTTAAGTACAATTTTGAGGTACTGGCACTTTACTAGAGTATTTCCATTTTGTGAGACTTTCTACTTTTTTGTGTACTTTTTTTTATATATTGTACTTTTTACTCCACTACATTTATCTGACGGCTGGAGTTACTAGTTACTTTGCAGATTAAGGTTTTACATGCAAAACATACGATAAGCTCATAAAATATGTTGCAAATACTTTTTACAGGTTAATGCATCGATAATTTAACACTCTGGAAGGGAACGTTCTTCAGAATGAGTACTTTTGATACTTCAGTACATTTTACTGCTAATACTTCTGTACTTTTACTTAAGTAATCTTTTGAATGCAGAACTTTTACTTTTAATGGGAGTATTTTTCCATTATGGTATTGCTACTTTTACTTAAGTAAAGGATTTGAGTACTTTTTCCCCCACTGCTGGTTGGTAGATCATTGCTTGCTTGTGTCTGCTCACCATTGAAAAGACGAAACAGGCAAACAAATAACGCAGCAGAAGCATGCAGGGAATTGTGGGATTTCTAGAGATGTTTTGCATTCATGATTGTGCGAACAGTTAACGCCAGCGTCACTTCTCAAGCAGTCGATGTAGGAAACGGAGCAGCCTCACCCTCCTCCACTGGTGCGAGGTGGTTTCTCTTTATCCATGGTCAGCTTCTTGAAATGTGGCGAGGGGAAGTCGATTGAGCACGGGTCACTCCAGTCACCGAGCTGCTCCTATCATTACAGAATAATTAGCATGTTAATGGGACTGGAGTGATGAGTGGAGTTATGGGAGTGGAGAGATGAGACAGACAGTGAGATGGAGAGAGAAGGGAGAGAGAGAGAGAGAGACAGTGAGATGGAGGGAGAGAGAGAGAGAGAGAGAGCGGGAGAGAGAGGGAGATGATGAGTGATCACTCCTGTACAATGCAGCAGTTTCTGCTCTTCCAGCAGTGTTTAAAGCAGTAATCTGCAAAATCCTCATGTTTTTAAATTTTGTCTCCATCCATGGTGCTAAACGCTCATTGCTGTGGTGTTTCTGCACTGCACTTCCCAGAGATCAGCTGTCAATCAAATGTCTTTTTACTTGGATCAGCCTTGGTGGCTATCGCTGCTCATGCTAACTACCCAGTTCTTCTATTTATTCCAAACAAACCGCTGTTGCTGCTGCTGGAAACATAAAACGCACCACTTCCTCTGCACCAGAGTATTATTCCCATGAAGGACGCTTAGAATAACAAATGTAAAAGCTTTCATGAACTGAGTATAGGTTGAATCACTGTTGTGTTACAGCAAGCGGTGGTAGAGAGTACCAAAAACGAACATTATTTATGTGAAAATGTTACTTCAACCACCTTCGTTGGGTCAGGCCAGTTCCTTCACGGTCTGGCCTTGTGAGTCAGTGACCTACAGGAGCGACTCAACAGTAAATGACGTCACAGGGCGATGACATCACTCTGCGGTGACTCTCTGAACCTCAACCATCTGCGTGGTCACATGAAATAGGTATGCTTCAATGGTGGGAAGAGAGGGGAAAAAAGAAAACCCACATGAAAAGGGTTTAGAGCCGTTGCTTGGATCCGTATTTGCCTGTGGAAAACAAACAGGTGCCTTTTTTAGACAAGTTTCAAACACTGAAACAATGGAAAGTTACTTCCTCTGTTGCCAGAACTGTAGTACTTAAAAAATATAAAGCAAACAACAAAAAGTCGGAGGCGCTTTGTTGCAGTGAAGGCATTAAGATGCAAGATAATTAAACAATTGTAATTCCAAGTTATATACCGACATGTTTCAGCTCAATACAGCCTCCATACGGGGGAGTTTTAGCTGTATATCACTCAGTCTTTGGGTCTGTTTGTGTGCCTGATGTGCTTTTTTTGTTGTTGTATTTAAATCATAGTTTTAATGTTACTGAGAATTATTCATCGTCTTTCCTCTACTTGTCACTCTCCTGCCTCCAATCTCTCACTCCCTCACTCCCTCTCTCTCGCTCCCTTAATCCCTCCACCTCTGTCCCATCATTCTCCATCACTCTCTCTCTCTGTTTCTCTCTCTTTCTTTCTCTCTGTCCATCCTGCCATCGCTCCGGATCCAATGCGGTGGAACAGCCGCTGATGTCGGCTCTTCTTCTTCTGCTCTGTATTGCAGCGGGCCCTAATTGCTGGTCTCTCGCACAAACACACAGAGCCGCTTTATCTCTAGCTGGCCACACCACCATTCAACAGACAGCAGCAGCAGCAGCAGCAGAAGTGACTACAGCCTCCACAGTTCAACCCCCACCCTCCCCCCACCCCCCCTTCCCTTCCCCCCCCTTCCCTTCCCCCCCTCCTTCTCCCACATCCACCACGAGCACCTTAACAGGCTCCAATTAAATCATTACTGTAAGGGAGGAAGCAGGAGCGGGGGAGAGGCGGTGGAGGGAGAGAAAGACAGAGGATGTATCAAAGAGAGAGGATGAGCGTGAGATAAATAGGAGATTAAGCATTGATTTACCAATGCAGGAAAAAAAAAAAAAAAAAAAAAAAAGAAGCCACTGGGAGGCAAAATATAAAGAAAGCGAATAAACAGCGTAATATTTCTCTCTATTGCAGGAGACAGATCCACCCTGTAGCAGCAGGCACAGACTGAATGTGACGCTGCAGACAGAGGGAAGCAAGGAAAGACAGGAGAGAGAGAGAGAAGAGAGATATTGAGACAGTGATTTACACTCCTTTTCGTCTTTGCGTCCACGGAGCCCGGGGGTAAAGGAAATGGCAGAAGGCGCAGGCAGATAAGAGTCTTTGTTCTACGGAGGTGTAGAGATCGTTACATTCCACCAGATAGCCTTACACTCCTGTCTAGCTCAGCCGAAGAGAGAAGAAAAAGAGTATTAGTAACTGTCTGAGAAGGCCAGACGCCATATTGTTTTATGGTTTTGTATGGAGGGTGCCCTTGGCTATTTTTCAGAGGCTCTCACTTGCAAAACGCCCATTGGAGACGTCTTTCAGTGGTTGCCCTGGAAAACGTTCTTCGCCGAAGTCAGGCACACACGTTTTCTACAGTAGCGTATATCACAAATGTAACTGCCGGGGAACGCTGATACAATCTGATTTCCCAATATGTGACTCTTAACTTCCCTTTTTTGCGTCTGCAGCTGTGGATGGTGTTTACGATACAGACTGCAACGTGCAGCGGAGTGGCCATTTGAAATATTCAATTACAGCCAAGAAAACAACCCGTGACCCCAACAGGCTCGGAAGTTGCCAGAAGTGCGGTGATTTACAACAGCGACGGAATTATTCATTTCCACTTCTCCTGCAAGGGGGATTGAATGATGAAGCCATTCCCCGACGAGGGCTGAATGTATCACTAGCCGCGCCGCACAATTCATTACGGGCCTGTAGCTACCTGGAGGGCTATGATACATGATAATACCTTCTGTTTTGTTTGTCATAAATTTAGAGTCCCAGGCAATACGGAAATCGGCGTCCGAGAGCTATGCTACCTATTTACCCAGGGCGGCCAAGCGGCGAGCCATCTGTGCTCGCTAGTTCATATATTCACCAACGCACCCCGAGGTGCGATACATCAGACATAACAGGCTGAGGGCAGGCCGGGCGTCGGCCATTATGCAGTCAGAGCGGTGGAAAACGACACAAAATGTCTCATTTCGCCTCTCGCCGCGGCCACGCCAAAAGGTTCTCCTGGCATCGAGGCATCTCATTCCATGTAATGGCTTGATGGTTTTACATGGGCAACAAGTCAAGCTGAGAACACTGAGCCGTGAACCGCCCCATCTAGCAAAATTGCCACTAATAGAATACAATGAGTACACTATAATACTGCGGAACTCACAGGGATTTATAGGAACACATGGCAATGCATTACAGCCTAGAAAAAAAGTGTTTTAAATCTTCTTTTTTTTCCACTGACAGCCTCATAATATGACACTTTGGTCTGTGAAAAAAAGAGAAAGGGGGGAGGAAAGAAAAGGGGGAGGAGAGGGAAGGAGAAAATGATGGAGTGACTAGGGGGAAATGGATTAGCTCTAGCTGTCTGTGTGTGTCTGGAGGAAGGTGAGGATTCGGGGGGCCACCCGGGGGCCATTTGCAGTGTGTGTGTGTGTTGGGGAGGGGGGGTTAAGGTTAGGAGGCAAGATAAGATAAGAATGACAAGGGAGGGTGGGGTCGTTTAATTGTGTTTATACAGAGCTTTGGGGCTGTCCTGTGTGTGGGTCTGAATGTGTGTGCGTGTGTGTGTAGGGGTGTGTGTGCGTGTGTGTGTGTGTTCTGAGGGGGAAGCCTCTCTCTGGGTCAACATGGCCTGGGAGTCGTCCCAACTCACTTTGACACGAGGGAGACGGATCACCGCTGAGAAGGGTGGAGGACCAACACACACACACACACACACACACACACACGCGTGCACACACACACACAGGAAGTTCAGCAGTGTTTGGCAGCATCCTGCCCCCTTCTCCTTCTTCAACACCATACGTCAGGTAGGAAGATGGACGAGATTCACCCACTAACAAAACACAAAATCACCCCCCTGTGTATTTTTAACTCCTCGGACCCAGCAATTTCCACCCACCCTCCAATTCATTCAGGCAATATGGGATGGCTGAAGGCACTGACAAGCTAAAACACCTTTCCTGGTTCCGTTAATAGAAAAAAACACCCCACTAATGGACAGAATGGTTTATTACCACTTCAATCATCCCTGACATGTGTGTGGCTAGTCTTTGTGTTAGCCCCTCTTTCACTGAAGCCATTAAAGTAGCCATCCTCCAGGGCCAGGCAGGTAAAACTGTCCCCTCTAATGCCGCTCATACATTACCTGTAAGCTGTTAGGAGGTCGCCCCCCCTTAGGCAGAGATGAATGATAATGCCTTCCATTGCTTCAGTTAAGTGTTCCTGTCTTATCACTTATCTGCTATTGTTTTTGATACTGTGGAAGTGCAATTTAGACAGTTAACTGGCTAGCGGTGCCGCTATTCGCTCTTTATGCCTGTTGGCATTAAAAAGCTCTTAATTCTTGATTGATTGTCGGTTGTTGTTTTTTTTAATTAAATCTAATCAAGCAAGAAAATAAAGAATTAAAAAACACAACGTCATATAATGTATAAGAACCACCAATGTCAGCCGTCCAAGGTAGTAAAAATCAAAGTTATCTGTTATATTCACGCCAATACAGTCAACTCCTTCTTATGAAAACTGAGCAATATCTGCTGCAGTTCATTTATTGTTGTTATTACATTTGTAAATAAATAATGATTTTGGATGTGTAAAGATCTGAGCACTTCCAAGTTGTAGCAACGAGGTGTCGCACCGTTCTTCCACTTCTTCTGATATGATGTCAACGCAGCATAAATACTAAATTATTATTATTATTACCTACATTATTACTTTTCCTTCTGTGTGTGGCTAGGGTGTTTTGAGCCTCACACAAGGGAGGAGACGTCTCATTTGAATTGGCAGGACAGCAGAGACTTTCTCAAGGGATGCTGGATGCATCAAGAGAAGCAAAATGGCAGATGGCGTAGAGTTTGAATCGTCTTAGTCAAAGAAAAACTTTGAGAAGTGAAGCATTGTTAAAATGTAGCTCGCAGCGGGATGAGAGTTTGTTGGTGTTTCATCCTCAGGGACCATATGGGGCAAGCAAGGGCAAGCCCCTGACAAAGAACACTAACACACACACTTGCAGGCACACACACACACAGACACACACACACACAAAAGTCAATGACATATGCCAGTATTTACTGGCAATGGAAAGCATGAGGAGTGGCTGAGACAGCAAGAGGAGATGAGAGATCAAGATATCATCAGCGGAGAGAGAACAACATGACGTACTCTATTCTTGCCTGGCCTCAGTGTTTGGCTCAGAGCAACTCATACACATCCTCAACCCCAACACACACAAACACACACACACACACACACGCACACACACACACACACACACACATACCAGTGATAACCACAGACAAGGCTCATCAGCTGACTCACCTGATAAAACTACAGAAACTTGATCCTACTATCAACTTTGTCCCAGTATGCACAGCTAAAGACGGGGGAGCGATGAATGTGGAATGCTAAAACCACACATTTAAAAGGTGCTATGAGCAGCATTTTTAAACAGAAATGTATCAATGTCAAACTAGTTATGGTACCATGGTATAATTATCATAAGCAAATCATAAGAGGCAGTTGGTAGCCTCTATCTCATGCCAGTGGCATCGTTAGTGCTAGTGTTTCTCAAAATTAAGACCAAATTTCATGTAAACCCGTTGTTTCCCGTCACAAAGAGGAAAGAGGATGTTAGTAGTTCACGTGCGTTTGTTTTCTCTTTGAATTTGCTGAACGGTATAAACATGTTGGAAGTGATTTTTTCATTGTATTCATTCCATTCCAACTTTCACTCATTTCTCCATCTGCCATTGCGAGAAACTCTTTTCAAAAGGCTTTAGCTCTGTTTGCTGCTGGAAGAACGGTGCCTTCCTCCTGTCTTGTGCCATAAAGCAATCCTGCCAAACACACAGTGGAAAATGCAGAGTAGAGTCACGTAGAGGCTGCCAATCTTCCCATCGATTATCCTCTTTGTTTACAGTAATTATGCTAATGTCTCGAATTCAACGTGGTAATGGTTTATTGATGTTAAAATGCTCCATGTAGCAACTTTAACACTAGAAAGGCCAGGCTGTTGAGCCCTATGCTGAGGCCAGGCAACATCAGGCCTGTTCATCATCAGACCAATGTTGTGGTGTAATATTTAAAATAAAAAATGACAACTGTATCTATTTGAACAATTTTATTTCTTATGAGGGAATTAATGTTCCAGTGATTTGCATGCATAACAGGCATAAAGACGAAATCACGTGCAAAAGAGGGCAAAACACAAATAGATAGTAACTAGTACAATACACCATACTATAATGGGTGGAGTATGCACAGGTGGCAAAGTATATTAGAGCATCGGAACAAAAACAAATCAAACAACAAAGCACTATACCACACAAAACTGTTGAAAAATAGGGCTTGGTCTATAACTGGCCAAACCAGAAACATTGTCATCTAAAAAGATCAAGTGTCTCATTAAAAGGAAATGACCAGGCTTCTGACTCACGCATGGCATGCCTTTTCTCTATGGGACTTTACAAAAGAGAAAACCGCTGAAAAGAGCTCCATTGTTCAAATACCATGCCACCTCAATGGATCAGAGGAAAATAATGCTTGGGACAGGAGAAAAGCACTGAGCAGAGCAGATTGTAAACGTGTTCACATGCACGTTGTATTCTTGATACTAGCTCATATCTGGTTAAGACCATATTCAGGAAAAGCTGTATTTGTATATGCATCCTCATATGGTAAAGACCATCCCTCTGTACATGCATTAAAATAATGTTTCAAATATCACTGTGAAAGACTCAAAGGACCATGCAAAGAATCCGCACACCGCTCAATAACAGGGAAAAAAAAGATAATTTTGCTTGAGGCGTTGGAAAATCTATATTTTCTTTAATAATCACAGTGACACAGATTTTGTACAGCACTTGTCACTTGAGCACTTTGCACTTATTTTGAAGAGCTTCTTGGATTATTAAAGAAAATATATTTTTCCAACGCCTCAGTGAAAAGGATCTTTTTTCTTTCCTATTCTTGAGCAGTGTGCAGATTCCTTGCATGGTCCTTTGAGTATTTCTTATTGGAATTTATCCACCTGCGGCCAAGTATTGATGGACTCATATTTGTGTGCAACAATTCTCTGTATTTATTGAAATATCACTATGGAAACAAAACATACACAGACTGCAAAATTGAGGATGCGGTAAACAGGGTGAAATCTTGCCTCTGTATCCCCACTAAAGTCAAATTTGCTGTATCCCGCCTTAGCTATCATATTCAGGTTTCTCTTAACTGAGATATGAGTTAAAGGTGCAATAAGTAAGGTTTTTACTGCCCCATAGCGCAAAATTACCATAGCATATCTGCAGGGTTTTGATCTGGTTATTGATCAATACTGTCTGTTTTGGATCAAGCTTATTCAACTCTATTGTGAAAACGTGACTTAACTGTTTGTGTCAATTACAGGCCACCGTAGCTCAAGGGGTTGAGAGGGGTGGGGGGCTGTGTCAGAGACGTGTGCAAGAGGAGATAAGTTTTATCAATGTTCAATCAATTCCCACCAGTTGCCGATAAAGGTCATAGATTACTTAATGCCCCTTTAATCTCAGCTCTATAGACAGGAAACAGCACTTACTGGGGCAAATCTAAAATGGAAGACTTGAGTATCCCAAATGATGACAATAAAATGCATATGAGTGCACTCAGTGAGAGGATAAATACTTCTACTTGGAGTACCAGGGCGTTTTGCACTTCATCTGGGAGTACTTTGATTAACATATGCCATTTGGTGGATAATTTAATCCAAAGTGCCTTACAGTACCATGTGCTGCATGCATATACTTTTAGTATGGGTGGTCCCAGTTTGAATCAATGCCTAACTCTGGCAGCGGTAGTGCTAAGCCAAGCATGACCTATTGAGCTCCACAGGACTATAATGAGATGACCTGACACTAACCTGACCAGAAAATCGAGTTCTGAAGATATAAAATTATCTTTCCGTGTTGTTTCTGTAGTGCAATGCCTCGAAGCAACAAATTAACTTATAGAACACTGTGAAAAATGAGTTGAGTTGAGAATTTTCATGCCGGAGAATTAGGAGTTTTTTCACACAGTCCCCCATGCCTTACAGTAACATGCTGATCTGGGTACTGCCGCCCAATCATTTGTTGGAACGGAAGTGCCTCAAAACCTGAAACAAAACAGTAATTAGCAACGGCTACTCTCCGCCTCAGGGCCAAACACTATTCAAGGCTCTTGCTAAATCTTATGACCTGTGGCATCATCTCACACTGCAGTATGAGAGCCGTGGATGCTGCCTCATTTATTTCATTTTTCTCTCTCACAACAGTGGCCGTGAATAATGATTGTATTTCTAAATGTACGACTTGGCCATCTCAACAGAATTCAATAAACATGGTTAATTTCCATGCTGTTTTTGACTGGGAAATTATCATTTTTTTGAACTGATAAATCTGTTCAATTTTGTGTTTTGATAATGATCAGCTAGCTAACCATATGGTCTAACCATCACTGTGTTGTAAACACATCTGGTTTGCACTCTAGCTAATGTATCTAGTAGAAGATAAGCCTCTATATAGGGCTGTAAGGAAAGGAAAATGAGAGCTACAAACGATGCGGTGACAGTGCCGTGCATCACGTTGGCAGAGGCTTAGACGTTCAGCGGGTCGCTGTGACACTGACAGGCCCGGCAGACGACAGCACGTCGCGGGGCGTCCGGCGCTGTGGCGGTGGGCAGTGGGGATGACACACTGTCTGATGGCAGGGAGAGAGAGCCTGTCACTGGCAGAGCTCTCCGGCTAATTGGGGATAATCTTCAGCTCTGTCTAGGGCAAAGATTTTTGGGCCATTTGTGGGGGGAAAATTTGCTTTGGAAAAAATGAAGGACATAATATGACAAGGGAAACAGTCAAGTGATATATATGGAGGAAAACACATGTAAGTCATTACATGAGGGAAATTTAAGATCATACCATATTGTACCTGGAATCCGTTGAAAGTGATATTTGATCACCCTACCTTCCTTAGTCACAAGCCAAAATAAACTGATGTCAACTGTAAGTGAACTTGTTTTGCTTTAGCAGCAACAACAGAGCTTATTGTACATCAAACACTAACATACCAGGAATGAATCAACTACAGTGATGTTAATAAACGGATGAAAGGCACAACTGTTGTATAGTAATTTCCTACAGTAACAGTTTAATGATTTTTCCTCCGCTTGTTCATATGGTTTCATTATAAACGCCTGGTCAAACAAGGTTTAATTGAGTTAAGAGTTAGGACATGCTGAACGTGAACTGATGCTCACCTCCAGAATTTAATCTTTAATTAACAGAATAGACAAATGGATGTTAGCAATTGAGATCACCTCTACAAAGAACAACACGCTGCCAAGCCAAGAGGAAAACCAGTCAAGGTGTTGCTTTTAAACCACATCCGAAATGTTAAGGTATTTCTCTTCCCACGAACCGACAGCAGTATCCACGTCTTACAGTGTAAAACTGCCAATCAAACTCCCTTCTTGAAAACTAACTCCTGTGTTTGGAATATGTGGCGCCGTTGGCAGATAGCCGGAACACCGGCCTGAATGGAATCAAGCTCAAACGAGTCCATAAAGAAGCGATCAATTCTGAATAACAAGAAATTAATCTTGCAAGCACATACCACAGAGGGATTTGAGAGTGCAGATTGCTGTCTTCAACCTCCTGGAAGAAGTTAAAAACATTGTCCAGACTTTCTCATTCCAGCGTTCCCTTTATGCCCAAGAGGGCTGACTCCATTCGCTCTGGTCCACTCAGCAGATTCCATCCCATTTTCCCATCGATTTCCCCCAGCGAACGCTCTCCAATCTCACCTCCCAAAGAAGAGCAAATTAAAAGCCCGACACATGGTGTTAGAGTTCAGGTCGAAGCATGAAGGGAAGAGTGACACAATTGGAGACCTCATCGCTACAGTTTTGTTCTCAGCACGAATGAGTAAATTAGACAAAGTGGAGTAATTAGGATCAAAACTGTTGGCGGATAATAAGAGTGCTCACCATCAACGGTTAAAAGCAGGACATTGTGCCACTATCAAAACATCACAAATGATGTTCAATTATTCTTAAACTGAGTTCCTATCTGCATAGCTGCACACGCGCACTCTTGAAAACCCCTAGTTGATGTTAAATGTGAAAAGTGTGTGTTATTTCAAGGCTGGATCATATTTTTCAATAATTTCAGTGCCCACCATTTGCTACATCATTTCATTTCCTTCCTTACCCTATCAGAAGGTCTTGAGTCATTTCCCAAGCTCAATGAAAATCATATCCCTTCAATTTTGCAGCTGGCTAATAAGTTAAACAGTCATGTTAGGGTACTTTTGGTCAGGACCGTTAGCTTGTGAAATCATGCCAAGCTTATGAGGAGAAATTTCAGTGATGGTTTACTCCCAATATACCAAGTTTGAACTGTGTGCTGTGGGCTTATTAAATGCAGACTGAACTCGGTAATAGGCTACACTTTTGTATTATGTCTAGTAAATTAAGAGCATTCTCATTCTCAATTCACATTCTTCATACCCTCTCAAGCACAACCTCAGATCTGTGGGTTACGGTGTTAGTTTGCATGCTGCACCATGAAGACATCAGCTAATGGCATCTGAAGGGAGGCAGAAATTGTGCAGACCGCTCAGGATTTACACTGATTGTGCAGAACACTATATAGAGGCTTTACAGTTGTGTCGCAAAAAATACCATGTCTGGCACCATGGTAGAGGTCCATTGGAGAACTGGCTGTGTGTAAATTACAGCTAAATACACAGCAACCAGGATAGAAAAAGAAAGATACATGAAAATACCTTGTTGTGGTGTGTGTATAGGTCAATTCCATAATGTTATAAGTAAAAGTGAATAGTGTGATGAGGTAGATTTGTCTCAAAATACAGGAAACTTTAGCCTTTGTCCCTCTATAATCTCTATCTCTATAGTCTCTACAAATCAATGCAGTTGTAGCTTGAAAAGATCGGTTAGCATTGTTAGCTAACTAGTCAGCAGGTAGCAAAGCAACCAACCAACTTACAGCCTCTTACTCCCCTCTTCTTCAACTGCACTCACAAGCTTTTATTCTGTCTTCCGCTTCCTCACTACTCTCTCATTCCTACATCTCCTGTTAGTCATTAATGTGTTGATCCCCTGCACCCTTGCACCTTTTGAGGTTCAGAAAAACTACCACCTTCCCTATAATGTTAGAACCCAGTGTAAAGGACCTTGTGCAGACACACTATTTGGGGTGCTGCAAAGCAAACCGCTCAAGTCTCTCTGGAGGCTTTGGAGTTTGATTTGACAGCTCGGTCCGTTAGTTTGTCATTTCCAAACGCTGACAGTAATTCGGTATCTCGACTTGAGACACAATAATAACGGGTGCTGCACAGTCACAGAGACTCTGACGGCATGTGGCTAATGAAGCATCACCAATGAGTACCAGCTCAGCTTAGAGCTCATCCATTCGGGGACGTTTAAAGTACCACTGCCACTAATGTTTATGCTCCGCAGGAAAGCCTATTTTTCTCCTGGTAAGTACGATGGCTCATCCACACCCGAACTGTCAGTCGCTTGAATCGTCAGCAGTAAATAGGATGGTAATAATTTTAGACTAATTAGTCCTCCCTCCTTGAGATTTTGAGAGAGGGGCGGTGGGGGGGTCAAGTTGAATCGAAAATTCAACAGTTGCATCATTCATTATTTGCATACATGCCAAAAGGCTGCGTGTGTGTGGGGATGTGTGGTTGATGCCTCCCGTTTGAACTGTGATAGTATAATGAACCGGGAATTATAGGTAATTATTACGTGTTAAGTGAGTGAAACATTCTGGGCTTTGATCATTCTCACTGGCATTTTTGCCCTTCCTTCTTTTACAACCATTACCTTGTTTAACCCAGGTAATTTACCTTTACCTTGTTTAACCCAGGTTATTTACCTTGGTCTTAAGGCAATATCAGAATGCAAGATCACACATGACAATCATCATAAATTTTAAATAGTCCCTTACAGCTGAGAATGCAATCTTCTCTGGCAAAGGAAGGACTAAACGTAACCACAAACAGAAAGTAAATCATAGGGAAGTATAAATCAGATACATCAAGAGTGTAGGCTTGCTGTAGATAAATCAGTGTATGTGCAGTGCAACAGGTAAATATTTGGTACAAGATGCCCTTGCCAGAATGTCATAGCATCAAATCAAGTTTACTTTAAATGTTGGCATAGAAAAATCAGACCTTTTTCATTTGCTCTTCATCAGACCTTTCAAACGGCATCATGTTCAAAATTGTTCCGTTATGTTTTTCACTCTATGGTTCACTGCAGAAAGACTGAAAATAAGGTTAATGTCGAGGCCCTCATGAGGCCCCAGACAAAGCTATTTTTGGTTTCCACCAAAGCTCCAGACTCGCTTGCAGCCTATATTGCATTTAAAGTCAAGTCGAGCCATGATCGTGTTACCATGCCATTTTAATGATACTCCCCTGTAGTCTGAGTCAAGTCACTAATGATCAAACTGGAACTGTGCATAAACATATAAAAACCAGTCAACACTGCACTTAATAACTAGCTGCGTTGCTTTGGAGGGTTTATGAAACCATGCTAAACAGATACTGTCTCCATTTCTCACGCAACAACGGGAAGCTAATTATTTCAGCATTGTGCTATGAGGAAGGCTGCAGCATGACTGTTCACAGTATGGGAGCTCTTTTGATGTCGCAAATCTGTCCACTCTTCAGCGTCAGACTCCAGACTGCTAATGATTATTTGGCTCTGGGTGGCTCAGTCATTCTTCGGCACCCTCATGACAAGACGAGGCGACCGCAGGACAAACAGGTTTGGCATACACACCTGCCCACAACACTGTTTCATCATATATGCGGCCTTTGATATTAATGTCTGGTTACAGTTTAAGAAGTTGTTGTTTATGTTGGGAGTTGTTCAAGCGACTTTGAACTTGTTTTGCTATCCTTGTGAGAACCAGTTTTTAGTTTCAGACCTTTGGAGTGAAGACATTTTTGGGAAGTGATGTCATTGTGGCCCGTTTTCAAGAGGCTAGTTTAAGATTAGCGCTCAGGTTTTGGGTTAGAGTTAGGTTTAGTTAGGGTAAGGGTTAAGGTTAAACTTAGTTTTGGGTTAGGACTTGGGTTAAGGTTAGAGTTAGGTTAATGTGAGGGTTAGGGGTTAGGGAATGAATGTAGTTGATATAAAGTAGTATAGTAGTATAGTAATATAAATGTGTGTGTGTGTGTGTGTGTGTGTGTTTGAGGGAGAGAGAGAGAGAAAGAGACAGAGAGAGAGAGGTACATTTGTCTGTGATTTAATCAGAAATGAGTAATGATACTGCATAATATGTGACATGCTCATCTAGGTTTGAAGATACATTTGAATTCAGCTTACAGTACAAATAGCAGAAGTACAATGTATGTGGCAAACATGCTGCAAGTTACAACTTACAAAATGCTGCTGTGTATGTGAGAGCTGTGCGGTCCTGAGGCTGACAGCTTCCACCTGGAACACCAGTGGTAACACGAGGTCCGTCTCCACTGTGCTGTGCTGTGCTCTACGCTGTGCTTTTTAAAGTGGCACTTAATGGATGTCTGTGCGCCTCCCTTCCTGTCAGAACCAGCAGTCCACTTGAGTCTCAAGCACCAACACACATTTCACGCACCCACCCAAAATAACCCAAGCAGGCCCGCTCCCCCGCAGAGACCAAGCACAGAGCTGCCGTTTAACCAGGAAGTATGAGAGATAACCACAACATCGACAACACAAACTAAAAGTTCTCGCGTTTCTGAGTTCTGAGCTCCTGAAGCTATCCCGAAGTTATTTACTTTCATTTTTTGTCAGTAGACATTCAAATATTTACATTCCATCTGAGAGAATTGAATGTATATTCTGTGTTGCACGCCTCTAGTTGGAATTGCTTGTTGAGAATTGGCCTAGTGGTGGATGGCAAAGTTTTTCGAGTGCTACTACAAATGCATAATCAGTGCCGTCAGCTTATAGAGTGGCTTTGTATCGCATTAGCCAGTGGCTGTCGGGTGGTAACATATTCTCAGTTTCGAGGGTTATTGTGGGGTCTTTGTGCTGTACCAGCTGCAGGCTAGTGGGCTACCGCCTTCTCAGCTTGCTGTCAGCCTCTCGAATGCATTGCTCTAATGTTTTATCCCTCGCTGTTCCCTGCCTGTAATGAAATTAATTCCAGTTTAATTTGCATCACCCTCTTGTTAAGTCCTGAGCTGCGTCTTACTGAGCAGAATGAATGTGGCATTTGACTGCAGGACACGTCGGACGAAAACAACACTCTGGTATAGAGAACCGTGGAGGAAGGGAGAGTGAGTGTTGGCTATTAAATGCATCTTCTAAAGTTACTCCGAGGCATGTTGCAATTGCTTCAGAACTGTGGTCATCCGTAGTTTTTCTTTGACCCATGGCTACATTTTTCTCAGTTTCATCGTAGCCCCTATAGTTTCATCATAAGTCCCCAGGTGTTAGCATAAGCCCTTTTGGTGAGCTGTAAGTTGGGCGATGCACGCTTCACTAGAAGAGTATGGTATATGCCATGTCAGTGTCAGTCGATCCACTGAATCATTCAGTGCGAGAATCGATGCTACATCCTCGGCGTATTCATCCTCACAAAGGCAGGAGCTCATTGATCACTCTGCTCCCTCTCATCGCCGCATCAGTCTCCCAAAGCAGAGGGGGGGAAAAAATCTGTATTTTCAATGCAAAATGAGCAGAGCTATTACTCTGCATGCTGACAACCAATCAATTCCACTACAGTGTTTTCCGTCTTCAGTTGGAGGAGATGCTCGATAATATGAGCGAGATAAACCGGGCATGTGAATCTGGCTGTCAAACCTCTCCTACAGATGGACATTTTATGAGTTGGAGTGAAAGTCAGTGTGTGTGTGTGTGTGTGTGTGTGTGTGTGTGACAGCAGTGCATGTACAGCTTTCCCAACTCCTGAGACAACTTAGAATAATTGCGCTTTGAGGAGGAATGTTTGTGTGTCACTGTGTTACAGCTGAGCACAAATCAATGTGTCCCCATGTGTACTAATCCTTAAAGTAATTGAAGAATTGTTATGAGCAACAGGAAATTCACTTTACTTTTCGAGAGGGAGGCAGTCTTTAAAGTCCGCTCCTGGCATCACATCAAAAATTTATTCCTTTCCTCAAAATCAATGTTTTTTTTTTTTATTCCGTCTCCCCTCAGATGGTATCACAAGCACAAGAAATAAACAGCAGTGTTAGAAAATCATTCTAAGGCACTGAACTGTGCAGCAAAGGTAAATGGCCCCCACTGTGGGGGATTATAGAGCAGTCTTCCACCTGCTAGTTGTCAAATAATGCAACTGGTCAAACGGGTGGAGACAGACCTCACTGAATCATACAGAGGACAGCCATCTGCTTCACTTTCCCATTGCATTCTACTTTTTCTCAATCCCCGTGTCAAGCCGGCCATATTTCACCTGCTCGGGCCTGATGACATGATTCATTCGAAGCCGCTTGAATATATGAATCCACAATTTCTATGTATATTTTCACTCCCTTTATCATTTAGATTCTGTCCAATTCATCCAATTCAGCGGCGTCTTTTGCTTGTCGTCTTGAGTTTGTTTATTATTTTTGCTTGTTTATTTATTGAGGAAAAATGTTTTTTTTGTACGTCGTGTTTTGTCCCCATCAGCACAAATGTGTTTCTCTTCTTTCTGGGTTATTTTTTTTAACATTGAAGTTACTAACTGTGTTTTTAACCCTCCGTTTCTATGTTTTGTCACTGTGCAACTAAACTAAACTAACTGTAAAGCATGTGAAGAAACTCCCACACAGTCTCTTTTCTTAAAGCCTGATGCTGGTTGTATCTAGCTTTGTGATTCCATTAAAAAGTTTTAACTGCAAGTAAAAGAGAATGTGGCAAAAGTTTCTTTGCGTGTTTTATAGGATACCTAGTCAATACTTAGATGTGCAAAGGGCCTACTGTTACGTCCAAAATCATTTAACATCCACAGATTTCACAGGATAAACTTAACATTTGGTTATTCCTGGGTCTTTTCATTTCATGTATCCCTTTAAAACAAGTCACATTGCCTGATGAGCGCATCATCTATTCAAATGAACGGACACAGTCTGAGGTTTGAGCCACGCTCTCGAGGGGGAGCTTCGGTGGCATTTGTTTGCTTAATTAAATCATGAGAGCCATCTCGAGTGTGACAGGTGAGCGAAACAGACGGTCGAGGGTTTCTTCCCCTAATCCCGTGGAGACGCTTGCATCCCGGAGCCTGGCACTAATGATTTCATTAACATGGCTAACAGGGCATCGCTACACCTGTTCACAGGCGTTCCAGCAGATACCTCGGTAACCTTGAGACTACGGTTCGAGGCCCCTGCCAAGACTCTTTTTGTTTTATGGCTGCTGTCTCAGCTCTTGTGCTGTTTTATTAAATGCTACAGCGTGCGCCTTCGACTTCTTCTCCTAGCTTAGAAACCTGCTCCACCATATGCGCTGGACTGAGTGAAAATATCTCTTGACTTTTGTGCCAAAACAATCTTGGTTGCATCACGGTACAGTATGGACAGTCTGTAGCTCCTGAGACGACATCCATATTGTATATTGTTTGATTTTCATACAGAGTCTACTTGGAATCTAGGAGAAAAGCTGTAAAATCTGTAATCTCGGACATCTGTCTTATCTGCTAGGCCTAGGTGAAATACTGTATTCACTGTGCTGTAAAATCATTCTTAGTGTTTGTTTTAACCTGCTTGGAATGCCAGATGGGTGGAGTTTGCCGCACAAGACAATGCAATGACTACCAAAATATTTAGACAACCACAGGAAAGTATCTAAAAGTCAATTTAGTACCTACTTACCTGACACTATCTGATTTGTTTAGATGAAATCCCACCCACCTGGCACTCTGAGGAGATTAAAACAACACAATACAAACACTATTTGACCCTAGTTTTTTGTCTACAATAACTTGAGGCTCTAAACCAAACCAGCTGGAGTTTCTCGGACCTCCTGTTTTCGCAGCGTTGTCTCCCATCGCTCTCAGTGGCTCTGCCTGTGTCTCTCTCTGGAACTCTTTTCTCACATTATCTGCATGCTTTAATGGTCTGTAACATGTCAAGAAGGCCTATCCATCTCCTCGCCCACTCCTCTGACAGCCTCGCCGGTCTTTCCCCCAACTCCCTGCCTCAGGATGTGATCGATAGGCCCTCTGAGTTCCCCCCTCCTCCTCCTCCTCCTCCTCCTCCTCCTCCTCCTCCTCCTCCTCCTCCTCCTCCTCCTCCTCCCCGATGTCCTCGCAGGTGGATATCATTAAAGGATGATAGACGCACTACCTACCAAACAATCCTCCACTCTGTATTCTACACTGAGTATGGTACGAAGCTTGTGTATATAACACACAAACATGTATCTGCATATCTGCACACGCACACACACACACACACAGAGCACTGAGCAAGTCACAGATTGGAGTCTTAATTATACGAACCTTTCACGGAGGCAGAAATACTATCATTGATTGAGTTAAACCTCAGTGGGCGGAGCCAAAGAACCACAGTTTATCTGGCTTAGTAATGTTAGACTGAAGCTCAGTGGAAAAGGTACGAGAGGAGGAAGCTAATATTCTTGATCATGCTGCTAACTCAATGCAGTCAGAAATGTAGTCTATCCATACAAGGTTACAGTATCTAGGTAGCTAGTTAGCCTAGCTGACCATAGAAATAGCCATAGAGCTACATAGGTAAGCTAGCTAGCTAGCCTGCTGACCTTCACGGTAGACCCGCTGCTGTTTGAGAACAGTATTTGTTTTGAATGGGAGAATAAGATGAATGGAAGTATTACAGAGCGAGACAGGAAGGAGGTCTTGGTTTTTGGAGTGGGAGAGAAGGGGAAAAGGTGATGAAGTGGTTGTTGTATTAAATGGTGAAGCTGAATAACACAGTTAACTTCATCCGCTAGAGAGCTCGCCTGCTTTTCAGCGTTATAAAAGATCATGAATGTCATGGTCATGAATGATTTCAATTCATATTTTTTTTTATTTATATTTTCACCAGAGTTCCTTCTGTGCCATTGAGGTTCACCAGTTAACTAACTTTAACTCAGCCAGTGAGATTTCTGCCCCCAGAGCAGCTCTGCCTTCCAGAAATGTTTATATTTAAAACTCCAATGTGTGAGCAGGTCCACTTCTATCCCTCCGTGGCACGCTGCCAATAAGCATGCCTTTGTGAGATTGAGATAGGGAGCACATAACCCAGACATCATGCCCCACTTAGTCCAGGGCTTACATGCACTGAGAGCTTCGCTGCCTGTAGAGAGGAGCTGCACTCCAATATCAATCTGCGCTTGCTCTGTGGGGGAAGATCATTTCATGTCATTATGTTGCAATGATTCTTCTAATATGGATAGAGAAACATGCAAGTCTAATGCTGCAAAGTGGCTAAATAATGTGTAAGGTTAAAATGTCAGAAATATATGTATAATATGCATTAGAGATAATAATAATAAAAATGGCAGACATATAACCACATCATAACCTCAAGTGATACACTGGATGGTGATAATGGGTCATAATTGCAAGCATGGCAGCATAATTTGTACTTAAAGTACAATAAAAGCTTTATTTTATAACTTTATTTTAACAAAACTTATTTCAGCTGCAAATTAGACTATCTTGAGTCTTCCCAAACATTTGACATATGCATTTAGTGCCAGTAATGATATTTATTTTTAAAGTATTTCCTCATCTATTAATATAAAACATATTATATACATTATAAAATGTACAAATAAAAGGTCAATGACTACTGAAGACTTTGCAGTCTGATGTTATGGGTTTGAATCCAACCGCTTTGTGGAAAGTCACACTGTCTCTCCTATCTATGCTAACAAAGCATGAATTCCATAAAAAATAATCTTTAAATATATATACTGTGGAATTTCACAGTGTAAAAAAGAGCGTACTACCTTATGTCCTGTGGGAAAAGTGGAACTTGCGAGTCGATATTATCAACCCCAGGTATAAACCAGGTCTTGGTATGACTATCATGGTTTTCACAGCAGGCTCACAAAGAGCCCAAACTCAGCCTGGAGAGTGGATCAGACCCACGCTGCTGTGTTTTGTGATTCCAGCTGTGTCTAAAGAGAGCGGTAAGACAAACTCCTCAGAACAAGTGCTATATTCAGGAGTGGCATGGCTCTAGTGCTAGATCCATGCCTTTGTGCGCTAAAGCGTGTGTGTAGGTGTGTGCACACGCATTCTCACCCCTGCTAACACTCTGTATCTATCACACACACACACAGCCGCCCATATACACACACATACTGCCTCTCACTCTCTTTCTCTCACACACACAGTCAGCTGTGTAAGATCCCATAACAGAACAAACATTGTCCTGCAGACTACCTTAGAGGACGGAGAAAGTATGCGCTGCCCCCAGCATTAGGCCTATTATTTTAATGGGCTCTTGTGTTTTCCCAAGCGCTAAGGTTGCATTAGAATAACTGAGACCTCAGCACTGCAGATAGGAGAGAGAACACGGATTACAAGGCGAGCTCAGTGCACGTTTGTATAACCTGTGTACGGACAACCGTCGCCGATGTAAGAGAGATTAACGCGTTTGAATGTTATGGTACGTTTTTGTAGTGGCCGTGTTTTGCCTTGCCACTTCATTATACCGCATGAGAAAACACAGTAGCCTACAAAGAAATGCTGCATAATGCATAACGGTATTACTCTAGGGCCGCGGCAAGTTTGTTTTTTCGCTCAGAGCCATTAAACACCAATCTGTATCCGAATAGTTTCCCTTTGATCTCGATTAATTGATCCTTGTTTAAAGAGGAAATGCTCACAGAGCACCGCGGCCGTTTCTGCTCGCTTAAGTAAGGACCCAAATTTAGACCATGTAGCAGGCCAGAGATACGCCTGTGACTCCTCAGACACGAGGAGACGCGAGGGTGTCTGCTTTGTCTAGAGTTATCTGGAGATGAGGGACCCTGCCCAGGCTCTGTGAGTCCAGCCAAGAGAGTGATATATAAAGGCAGGGAGGGACGGGAGGAGAGACGAAGGGAGGTAGGGAGGAGCGGCGGGGGCGGCTGCCAAGGTCCAGGTTCACTGCCTCTGCTGTTTGAGTTGGCCCGCTGACGAGAACATCATTAAAAGCAACCTGCAGAACGCTGTATTACTGGTCATTATCGCCGTCTCTTCTACTCCTCTCCGCAAAGCTGTCAAAGCATCATGTCGAAAATATGCTGTTTTGAAGGCGGACATGTGTTGTTTTGCATGTCTGCACACAATTCTGTGAAAATATGCTGAAAGAGTCGAAGCAAGAATGGTCGGCAAGAAATAAAGCCGCTGCAAAAGACACATAAGAGAGTGTATTTTGACTTTGCTCTTTTGGGCATGTCAAACTTCAGTGGAATCCTAGAAATTGCCTGTCAAAGCACCCTGCAGACTTTATCGCTCATCCAGAAAAAGTGACCCATCGTTTAACTTCCTCACATTTGCCCCCCTCAATACGACACATCGTGAAAACAACACTTGTGTTTACTTACTGCTGGAGTCTTGTGGTGCCAAGATATGCTTTTGGGTCAAGATCATTCAGTTTTCTGCGACGCGTCACTTGACCCCTCAGATTTTTAAACTTTAACCGCTTCACCTCTCATCTACTTCTAATAGCATTACCCCAAAGAGAATCAGTAGAAAGATTTCATCATTTTCCTTTAGCACAATGCGTGTGAACGTTTCAGCCAAATCAGACAGAGTTCACATTGGACAACAGGACTTATTGATTGACAGTGAACCGTAACCCGCCTGCCAGAGGCTTCGGGGGGGGGCTCCATTAAAAACAAGCCATTATTTCCTGCCAAGGAGGATGCCCCTGTGGTGAGTATATTGCGGTCGGTGGGTGGAAGATGGGGGATATATTTAAGGTTGCTCATTTAGAGAACAGTGACCCCTGTCGAGTTTTACTCTCCCAGTTGGAAAGTAAATGTAGGTGGTGTCTTTCAGGATGCTAATTTATGTGTCCCCGCTGGCAGCTTAAGCCCTTCTCCCTTTTGAATTGGCAACACCACCAGCTGGTGTGTCCTCGCTCTCACTGAAAGCAACATTGTCTGGGGAGCGCTGAAAAACTGTTCCGCCTTAAAAAAAACCCCAAAAAAACCTGTCCCTGATGCTGACAGGAGCGCGGGCCGAGCGGGTCCGGCTTAAGCACTTCGCTTATGTGTCTTTAGAAACATAAAGACAGTCTCTGTCACATGCAATGTTACACCTGAGGATTTACCAAACAAGGCCTTTATGCGGTGGCCGCTTATCGCTGGGTCATCCGGCTGTTTTTCCGGGGAGGGAAACTCAGTTCAGCACAGTCTTACAGTACATGCCCTATTTTCCTTGAGCTCTGTTATTTTATGATCATGTTCCTCTTTTCCCCACCGTGAAAAACAGGTTGGGTGCGTTGATAGCTATTCAATCTGCCTTGATCTCTCCGGTTATGTTATTTAGGGAAATATGCCCGTAATGTGCCTCATATTTTATGGCAGAGAGTGAGAGACTGAAAGAGAGAGAGAGAGATCATTCTTTTTGGAGCATTACAGTTAGACTGACTGCCTCCTTTCTTACGAGAGGCCGAGATAGTGATCTTGCTCACTGCGTCTCTTGGATTAAGCGTTACTCCCCCGGAACAATTTGCTTGTTTTGTTTGGCGACAGTCATTTTGGAATGCTGCTGCCGGCCTAATTTAAATACCAGGGAGAATTATTACTTATATAAGACCCAAGTAATAACAAGGTCAGGTACAGGTGTGCTTAAATATGCCCCAAACCTCCCGAAGGCACTATACACAAGGGGTTTAAAATAGACAAGTAAACGAGCTCACAAAACCTGTTTTATTTGGCCTTAACAGTTAGATCACTAGCTGAAGCTGTATACTCAGCTGAGTGAAGAGCAATCGTGTGCCAAGAAAGAAAAAGAGATAGATTCAGATTCAGGTATGTGCATGCTGGAGTCGCGCATGTATTTACACCGTGAACACAGCGATTACTCTCTATTTTAAATCAATTATGCACACTAACTTAAGTGCTCTCGCTCAAGAAAATACCCCACCCTGTAAGGGCAGGATGTTTCCAGCCTGAGTCATGGTTGTGAAAAGTACCAGATAGTTACTGGGAAAAGTATTGAGGTGAAAGCATTTCTAGGTCACAGTGGGGGAAAAAAAGTTTAAATCCCTTACCTGGAATGAACTGAGAGCCTTAAGGAAAGGCTTTAAAACAGAGGTATTAACGGAGAATCAGCATGGTGTTGCAACAGTTTATTCTGTATTCTGATAAACAAAATAAATCTCTAAATCTCTGTCACACAGTAAGGGCCAGCCTGTACAGAAGCTCAGTCACATTTGATTTCACAGATGGCAAAATTAGATGACTAGATGATCCCATCTCTATCTTTTGTTTACTCAACCAAAAGAGGCCTGCCGCTGAATACTTGGGGAGGGGTTACAGTAGTTATTAGGGACACACTGCCATGTTGGAGGAGTGACAAGAAAAGGAAAGAAGCAATATTTTCCACTGCTTTGGTGTAATTTGAACACCACTGCTGCAAAGAAATGCTTTGTTTTGTCAGGAGAGAAAGAGCGGATGACGTTACAATATATATTCTTTTGTCACTCCTCCTCTACAAGATGGCATGGCTTTCATAAACACTGGCAACCCCTCAATTATGCTGCTACAGGGTTAAGGTTAGGCTTATTCAACGCACTTCAGCTGAAAGGATAAATAAAGGTTTTCATTCCAAAAAGCTATATATCTATTTACAATAAGGACAATTATTCAGACACAGACGTTTACATCCTCTACAATGTTACTGTTTTTCAAGCAAGGGGACATAGCAAGGGGTCATATTGGAAGCAATATGAATAGTACTCTCCCCTCCCATGTGTAGAAGACGACTGTTGTTGTACAGGTGAGCGACCTGATGTGTTGAGCAAACTTGTGGATGAATTTCGACCACGTCTAAGTTGACATCTCTGCTATCAACACGTCGAAACATTTACAGTACCAGGTGTACCAAACCACCCCTCAGCGTGTACTACATCTGTAACACAGGCTGAAAATAGCATAGAAGTGAATAGGGCAATGATCATAAGACATCGTTAAAGGGCGAATACAAAAGGTTGATCCAGCAGGACGTGACCAAACCGACATCTGAAGATAACAACAACAGTGAGGGAGACGCCATCAAACACTGAGGCATTGTTGAGATGCTTTCGCCCCAAAGGCACGTGCGCAAGAGGGGGAGCCTTTATGTGCATAGCCATCTGCATGTCTAAACAGGCATGATTCTATCTACCGCTAAGCTCTGTACGCCGCTATCGCTCCTGTCAGTCTGTAATGCGCTGATAGGATAAGGACAGCCGAAGCCATGAAGACGGGTGGGCTGGTTTTGAAATGTGAAGTACGGCAAGGTTAAGCGGTTTCTGCACAGTGCCATCGTGTTTTCAGCACTTCAGCAGCCTTTGTGTGTACAGACACAAACAAGGCTGTGAGGCATTTCATATCGGTTTTTATGGGACTTTCAATACAAGTCATGTTAACCTTAGTTGGAGTGGTGATGCTTGATGAGGTAGCTTTTGGTTTGATGAATAACTCGAGGCCTTGAGTTTGAGACGGTGGTGGAATGCAATGATACAAATTGATAGACTCTCACTAGAATCAATTGCCAATAGAACTGGGTGTTTAGAACTGTAAATGTAAAAGCTTTCATGAACTGGATATAGGTTGAATCACTGTTGTGTTATATGAATCAGAATTGAAAATTGTTTTTTTATAGTATAAAAATGTTGCAGATGATTACTTTCAAGCCATCACAGGTAGGTTTTATATGTGTGAAGGTAATATGTAAGAATCTCTGTGTTATTATGGATAGTGCCATTGCACTGCTTTCAAAGTAAGTTTTATGGATCAGGCGTCTGATCTGGAGCAGGAGATGTGTGTGTTGTCAATCAGCTGCTATTAGCTTGGTGGGTAGTGGGGGGAGGGAGGGTAAGGGTGTTGGCCTTCCTGTTTTTCTTCAAACGTACCTGGCACGGCTTTAAGCTACGGAATTCGGAAATCATCAGTTGACAGGAAATGTCTTCTGGCAATGTATTATCCACAAATACCAACATCCAGTCCCTCACAATTAACATTGCATACATGATAATTAATTGCTGCACACTCCATGTTGTCTGCTCCACCCATTGACATTGTGGTATTGGAGGTTCCAGAGGCAAAGTTAACCCAGAATGCCCTCAACTTGAACCTCTGAGCCCCTGATGTTAATGGACATCTGCCATGTGAGGACAGCAGAGAAGGTAGGCCTCAGCACTATCAGATAAAACTCAAACACAGCACTTTGTGTGTGTGCCAGGGGGCTGCAACAGCAAAGAAAACAACAGTCAGAGAGGAGGTAAACACAACAACAAAGGGCACCTCGCCACAAAAACTCTCTGCGCCTCAACTCGGGGCCAAGATAAAGAAAATACAGTGGGCCTTTATCAGGTTGTGTGTGAGCACAGGGTCTGGCAACGACCCGCTCACTCACAACACTGTTTATGAAGGGATTTGAATATGATGTGCCAGTGAATTACCTATGCCCATAGGGAAGTCACTGGACCAAGTACAACAATTAGCTCTCAATTAAAGAAGGAATGCTGTATTGAAAAGTTAAGGATGGAACATTGCTGTTAGGGATGCGCCACTGCTGATAGTAGTTCAGGATATCAGGCCGATACTAGGCTAAAACAGGATGGGTGAAATCCCAGAGTAATACAACGCAATGCCCAGAGCCACATGTAAGTGTGTCAGTCAAATACATTTTCTACCTTTTTTCATAGATGAATGTTAGATCTTTTTAATGGAGAAAATGGATTACAAGTCAATCATTTTGGTCCAATGACCCCCAAACTAACTGTCAAAGTCTACATTGTTAAAGCTGCACTAGGCAAGATTTTTAGGTCAAAATACACCGGTCTTATCAGCCTAAATCACAAAGTGGGGTCAAATCCTCACTAAATGTCTGAATGAAATTCTGGTGTCAGGTGTGGACACATCTCCACACGCAGGAAGTGATGAGCAGAATCCAAACTGTCTCCTGAACAGCAGTGAGCATGGACTCACCAACGTTAGATCTTTTCCTCTCTCGTCCCTTTGGTTTCCTTTTGTATTAATTACTTTGTATTAAGTGATGAGAGACCTGCCGGGTTGGTAAACATGAGTGTGCTGTGTGCAGTTTACTGACCTCATGTTACATGATTTCTGGGATTCAAAATGTTCAAATACTCACTCTCACTGACATTTGGAGCCCCAGTGTGTGAAGTTACCTAGTGTTGATTTAAGTGAAAGTGGTGGATCAGATTGGTAATCAGTATCGACTGATACTTAAGGTTAACTGCTTAGAATTGGATGGCAGTGACAAAGCAGCATCCATGCAGCCCAACTGCTGTCTCAAGGACCTTCATAACACTTTGTATTTTCCCACGAGCACAAGGAAACGAGTGTGTACTAGGCAATGAATTTGCTAATTCCTGCATCAATAGCGTACCAATGAATTCTAGCTTTCAAACCTTGAGTCACAACCCCTATGTGCCTCTTATCTCTCCATCTCAGTCTCTTTGCCCTTCCTTTTCTATTCCCACGTATCCTGTCCCCATCTAACCCTACTCTGTCTTGTACTACTTTGAAACTGTTTGTCTTATCGCAGCAGAAATGCTACAGTACATACCTGCCGCATGCCTCATTGTCTCAGATACCTATCAGCCCTCTCTCTCTCTCTCCCCCCCCCCCCTCCCTCCCTCCCTCCCAGATGCATTTCCCATACTTCCTTGACCCGCATCACTCTGTAAATCTCTCATCACCTTGCAGTACAGTAGCCATGTGAAAAGAACTAAGGACGAGGGGGAGCGGAAGGATGGATGGAGCGAGGGATCAGAGGGGTACCGGACCGATGACGGCTGTCCACACCTGCCTGGGAACACCCTCGTCTTGTTTGCGGGAAACCAGTTTGACTCAGTTTGTCTGTTCACACCTCTGGTTCTCAAGCACAGTTTCAGTCTGAAAAGGCCTGATTTCTCATAGTGGCTCTCCTTTTCAGGTTGTCTCATCCTGGTATTTCTCTTCATCCATCATCCATGAGGATCACGCAAACAAAATGAAGAGATGTCAAACAAAATCTCACACTTATTCTGCTATTTGTTCTAATAAGCGTACATCTCAAGGTTTTCTCCCTGTAGCTTTTATTTCCTTTTTCTCAGCACTTACTGTCTTTATAGCTTTATAGGAATATTCATTGATGTCTATTGTCAGAATACTATGGCTCTGACTCTCGCACTCTTTGGTTGTGATGTAGGAATTTAAACTTATTCTACTGTTCCACTCTATGCAAATCAGTCTGGACAAGAGCATCAGCTAAATGCCTAAACTGTATGATAAAATGTAAGATGAGTGTCTATTTTGTTGTCTAGTGTAGCTGAGAGCACTGCACTGACTGTTTGGGAGTTAATTTGTCAAGTTTGTTTTTTTCTGCTGTTTTGAATGATTTATTTAGCTATTTAGCCGCTTGAATTTCTCTGGTTTTCAATGGCGTAGCTATTTCACTGAAAGGCTCGAGTGGAGCTCAGTGAACAGTGATTGAAGGTTTGGAGTCCAACATGAGCTTGTGATGATGATTATTATTATTATTAACTCGGCACACTCCAAAGCAGAGGCACATTGACTTCACTGTATAAAATCATTAGGCAAATGTTCCATGCTGGTGTTGGTTCTACAGAAATGTGGCGATGATTGTTATCATTTCTGGTGAATGCACACTTCCTTGTTGGGCGAGCCATTTGTTGTGTGCGTGACGATTCAGCACAGGCCACAGCGTGTGTGTGTGTGTGTGTGTGTGTGTGTGTGTGTACGTGCGGACCCTGGGAGGTTAGAAGCCACAGCGAGAGGCGCCAACGCAGCGCATGTTTGAAATTCCAAATGTTAGCGAAAGACATCATAACCTATAAATCCTTAGTTGTGCCGTGCTCTTAACTATTATGGGAACATTTTCTGGCATATTTTTAAGGTTTGGCTGTCCGTCTCTTATCAGCTGTTCCCATCAAGAAAGGACATGACAGCCACAGAGAAGAGGGAGAGAAAGAAAGAGATAGAAAGTATAATACATAGTCTCTTGTACCGCCTAAAGCAATACATCTCCCTGGAGAGGTTACCGCTGACAACAAGACATAAAGATGGAGAGAGAGACAGAACACGAGACAAGGAGAGGGGGATGAGTGGGAAAGGTAATCACCTGCTACAGGCATGAGAGGTATGGAGATGAGAGCGAGCGATACCCAGACATTTCACATCACTCAAACAGTCATCTACGCATAAGTGCAAAATCACTAACATCAGCTGCATACAGAGTGATTGGAGGATCACTTTACAGCAGGGTGTTTACCACGTTTATTCATATATATCTAAATCCCATTCAGCAAGGAAAGCTCTCAATGGCAAGATTAATTTCAGTTGCTTCCTTTAGGTTCACACTGCCCAATTACAAGCGAACCAGGGCTTGTAACTAAAATCACAGCGACTCACAGGGAGCTCGTTTAGAGAGTTTTGGTAATGTGTCATCCTGCCGGGCTCTTGATAATAATTTACCTTCTCTGGTGTTCATACCAGTTAAGAACACATGAAGAAATAGCTGAATATGAGGATCAGTCCAGACTGTGGTTTGCCCTTGGTTAATTTTTGCTAGGCTTTCCAAGCATGAGGAACAGCTGACTATCAGATGTCAACATCTGTCTCCTTATATCCATAAATCTTTGCGTTTTGGGGTCGTTTCCTGTAGCTGGTTTGGCTGGTTGTCAGTCTTTATGAACCGCACCACAGTTCACTTGGAAGAGGACTGAGACTCGCATTTTCAGGCATCTCAGTGTAGTTGTTTGGCTGCCCCCCCCCCCCCCCCCCAGTTCAAATGCCATTATTCTCACCTGGCCAAATGAATCAAACTAAAGGAACAAAGGCTCCAGAGTTTGACTAAATCGCTCCAAATAAGCTTGGTGTGTTAAATGTAATCCTACACTATAAAGTTCCTGTTAAAGTAAACTTCCATTGATTAAATGCTTTAGTCTGGGGCTAGACTTACTTGTTATCTACATTTATGAAGAATTCAATCAGGCTTCACAGGAAGGCTTTGCTCTGGAACGTGTTGTGAGGGACTCAGAGAGTGACGATACGTGAAGAATGCAAACAGATGATTTAGCTTTCTTGGCACGTTGCGTGTGACACTTGCAGATTGACACTGACTGACTGACTGCGCCTCTGGGAGACTTCCAAAGGGTGTGGACTTGTGAGTGTGAGTGTGTGTGTGTGTGTGTGTGTGTGTGTGTGTGTGTGTGTATGTGTGTGTGAGTGCTCGTCTCTGTGAGCATGCGTCTGTGTGATGACAAGAGGACAGATGTGTGTCAGATTGACAGAGCGTTCTTGTCCCATCGAGGCAGTTATCTTCTCAAAAAGCCTGTCACAGCGTTTAAACTTGATTCCACCAGATGACACATTATCTGTTTAGTGTACATGTGCCGGTTCCTCAGAGTGCATATTCTGTGGGAAACTCACAAGTTGAACCGTGCCTCACATCATTGTGTTATCACTATCCCATTGCAACCAAGTATATCTCAACTGCAATTTGCGTCTTTTTACTTGAAAAATGACATTTTCACCTTGTTGGCTAATTCTCCATATATGGTAACATACACCTATTTGTCAATAAATGTCAAAAATATTCAAAATGTTTATTAAATGTTTTCAGATCAAAATCCCCATTTTACTTTCTGGAAAACATATTTTTAGTGCTTACTTCATGGCCTACTAGTAGGTGTACACAAAAATCCAACCAATACATTTCATTTGTGTTTCGAATTTACAGCAGAGCGCTGGCCAGTGTTATTGTATTTTTGACTTGTGTCTTATTTTATTTTTGTTGAGTTGTACAGAAGCCTGCGCCAACCAGAATTTAGCGCTGTCACTTTAAGTGGCTCTGCAGACGAAACGTTGCAGGTTGTTGGCAGACACCCCTGTTGTGAATGTGGTTCAGCGCACAGTGTTGATTAATACTAGCACCTTGACAGGTTTGCTCCAATAGATGACCACAGCGAGGGAGTTATGCTTTGTTCCCCAGCCAACAACTCAGGTAACTATGCACTCACACACGGAAACAAACAGACCTTGAACCATGCAGACAGAGATTCATAAACACAGACTGAAGAACATACTGGGACACATGCAGACATGAATAAACACAGACGAGTTTTAGTAATACAAACATTTCTCAGAGGCAGAGCTGCTCTGGATGCAGAAATAATCTCATTGGTTGAGTTAAACCTCAATGGGCGGAGCCAAAGAACCACAGGTTTTTAGAAGTTCACTAACTGGCAAACTTGAATGGTAAAGAAGCAACTCTGGTCAAAATAAAATATAAATGTCAATTATTATTATTATTATTTTTTTTTTCATTCATTCATGGCATTCATGATCTTGGAAGGCCAACAGCTAGCTAACTAGCGTACCTATATAGCTTTAGGCTAGTATGGCTAGTTTGAGCTTGGAAGCTCAGCTAGGCTAACTAGCGAACCTTAACATGGTTAAACTGTATTTTTTTAACAGACTGTCCTCCCCCAAAAAACGACCACATAGGTCGTTTGTTCCTACCTTCTAATACGACCCACAGGAGCGTTTCCTAAATTAGCGCCCCAACCCGCGGCAGGAGATGGCTACGTTGGTCTGCGTCCACGTCACGTGACTGTCAAGAAATGTGCATTTTATTTTCATAATCTTCGTTCAGTGAATGTATATGATGTTTAGTTTGTTAGTTATTACGAAGATTCATTGAGGCTTCTGGTGGTTGCTATGCACGCTGCTATCGCTGAAACCACAGTTGTAGTTCTTCCGGTTTGCAAAGCGGTTGTAAAAAGACGGAAGAACTACAACTGTGGTTTCAGCGATAGCAGCATGCATAGCAACCACCATAGCAACGATAGAAAGCCTGAATGAATCTTTGTAATAACTAACAAACTAAACATCATATACATGAAATGTTATCAAAACGCATTTTAATGCTGAAACTATCTTAAAATATTGCATTTTCCACTGAGAATAAAAGGAATGTCAGCCATTTATTTTTTTTCGCCGCAGAGAGAAACTTGACAGTCACGTGACGTGGACGCAGACCAACGTAGCCATCTCCTGCCGCCGGTAGGGGCGCTAATTTAGGAAACGCTCCTGTGGGTCGTATTAGAGGGTAGGAACAAACGACCTATGTGGTCGTATGGGTTGGAGGACTTTTTTTCAGTTACTACTAGGCTTCATAATATTAGCTTCCTCCTTTCCTTCCCCTTTTCACTGTTTTCACAGTTTGTTTTGGCTCCGCCCATTGACGTTTAACTCAACCAATGACATTATTTCTGACTCCAGAGTAGCTCTGCCTCTGAGAAATGTTTGTATAGCTAAAACTTCAATCTACAACACACACATACGCACAGACACACACACACACACACACACACAGACAGACATGATAATACTAGGGCACATACAGACACACTGACTCATGCACACACACACACACACACACACACACACACACACCACCTTGCCCAGAGCCAGTGCAGCCCAATTATAAGAAGAAGCCAAAGTCCTGCTGCATCGGAATGGGGAGGAGAGGATTAGGACCTGGGAAGGAGGGAGTGCAGCAGTGAACTGGCAGGCTAGTGGCTGACAGGCCCTTCAAGCATCAGCCTGCACTGCCTGCTTGGGCATGTACTGTGTGTGTGTGTGTGTGTGTGTGTGTGTGTGCCCATATATGTGCGTGTGTGTGTTTGTGTGTGACTCATCGGCAGGCTCCACTTGACATAATCAGCTTCCTCTCCTCTCTGCTGCCAGACCTACATTCATTTGGGCTTTTTGGGTCGCAAAGGTTCAGGGAGCTGGCAGAGTTGCCAACACTAGCATTGATGCATAACACCTTAGACGGAAACTGTCACTGTGTGTCAGCCATTTTGAACCGGAATGGCTGTCAAACACTGAGCCTTGTAGATGAATGATATGAGAAAGGATTGATCTGGATTGAGCTTTGCTGTTTTGTTGCTATTAATGTGATTCTATTAATACAATGCACATTTATTTGACAGTGTTTATTTTGACAGGGTTTATTTATATTGATTGATTCAGGCCGTCTGAAGTTCCTACACATATGGGTAATCTTGATTGAAAATGGGCCCACGTCCTGCTGTTTGAGTTCAACCAATTTCTTCGAGAGCAAGCCGCATTACGTTGGCTGCATTTTAAACACGCTCACATGCATGCGTGAGGTGCAAACGCTATCTCTTTTTTTTTCCCTCTCAGTCACACTCACCAACACACACACAAGTACACACACACACACACACACACATGCACATACACACAGTTTTTTTTTTCCCCCCCTCACAAGCTGCGTCGAGAACAGATGGCCAGTTTCACAGGCATGTTTGTGAACTCCGGGGCTGGGTCAATCAAACCGTTTTATGGGCAAGGAAGAGGAGGGTGAGATGGGAAGACAAAAATGAGAGGGAGGAAACAGTAAAAAGGCTAAAAGGCAGAGGAGAAAACAGCAGTATGTCAACCATCAGTAAATCACATTGTGTTGCTCTGCTGTGCTCTGTTTGACAACTGGCTTCTAAATGAAATCTACTGACAGCAGAACCGATTTCACATTTATTTACCCTGGGAGGCGTTTTACTGAGCACACATGCTTCTGTTCAGCAACACTCTGCTTCACATTCATACAGTTGTCCAGTGCAGTCTGCTCCTGTTGGCCAGCTGGCGGTTAAGTGCCTTGCTCAGAGGCACTTTGACAGTGGTTGTTGAGGGAGAAGAGAGCGTTTCTCATTCCCTTTCCCCACCCATGTTTTCCATGTTTTTCGGAGGATTCAAACTGGCGACCCTCAGGTCACGAGCCTGTTTGTCTAACCTTAAGGCTACCCCCGCCCCTCTTGAGAAAAGCCTCTTAACAAACATCTTTCAGTAACTGTCAAGGACAGAGGGGCCAATCTGCACATTTTTGGAAAAAAAAAAAAAAAAGAAATATGTTTGACTGTGTAGAGAAAATGAACCAGGTGCATCGTCAAAGCATCGTTCTCCTTCTCCTTTAGATTTTGTCATTTCTCTTCATTCCACCGCGCCTCGACTGTCACTTTCAGCCTCCCATCTGGTTTCCAAAGAGATGTGGAATATCAATTTACTACCAAATGTTGATTTAAAAAAAAAGGCATTTGGAGGTAAGTTTGTTGAAGTGAAAAGAGCACAAAGGCACGCAATCAGGCGGAGAAGAGTTTGTGCGCGGGGGGGCTGGGGAAGAGTTTGTACAGTTTATCCTGGCAGTCAAAGAGACAGCTTAGATTAGAGTCAAACCCCAGGCGAGGATCCGGCGGCGGCTTCCGATGCGAGGGTCGACTTGCTCGGCGGCAGGTAATGACAGCCCAACATAGTTCTCTCTCCCCCTAACGAGAGTTCACCTTAAATTTGGGCTCTCTGATCGGAGAGACAAGAGCTTGTTAAAACCAAGCCTGCATGCTTCACCCTGCATGAAGCGTGATACTCGGAGTTCTCTCTGTTCTTTTAAACTTTTAAACTACCTCGAAACAGGAAGAGTGATTATTTTGTGTTGAGTTGGACCAGGGGCAGAGGGTTTGCTTCAAATTGTGGGTGGGATGTCTGGGTGGGTGGGTGGGGGGGTCACACTTGAACCCTACACCTAACACCCCCCCCCCCCCGCCCCAACTGTCCCCACACCCAACATAAACACATCTTGTTAGGTTGTATTTACCACGCTGAGGAAGACTTGGGAGCCGAAACGCCAAAAAAGAAATGAAAATAAAAATAAGAAGAAACAGAGTGCGGGGTATCTTTGTTTAGTTCAAAATTTCTGTATTTACTCAAGTATCCAGTGATTTCTACGGCAGGATATGACAGAAAATATCTAACAGCCTATATGTAAACATTCAATTGGTGTATTGTAAAGTTGTAAGTATTGTAATTGTAAGTACCAATAATTAGAAGTCAATTCAAAGTCTATCTTCACTGAAGTAAGGTAACAAACAACACATCAACACATTTAATCACCTGGATCAGATAATTGGCAGAAATATTATGGGAGATGGGGTGTGTCTCTCCTCCTAATCTATAATTTGGACATTCTTTGAATGCTTGGCAAGCATATTTTTTGTTGTCATTTCACAATCTGCGACAGTGTAGGTGTGTCATGGGCTCAGGCAGCTGTTTGGTGAAGAACCTGTTCCCAAGCTTGATGAGACAAAGCGTGGGATAATCCTGAGTTGTTTCAGCACTTCAACACACCGTGTTTGGATGCAAACCCAAAATAAGACAGTCACACGGGGAGAAAGAGTAACATTTTGAATGTGTTAATTACTGCCAAGTCATTTGGGGATGATTGCCACTTGCAGAATAGATTTGTTGGCGACTGAGTGAGGAGATTGATGTTCTTGCTTTATGTTTTTCCCCCCACCGGAAAATATGGAATTTAGTTGTTTGAGTTTTTGTGACATTTGAAGTTGGAGAAGCCTATACTCCTAAATTATGCTATAATATGTACACTAAATGACTGGATGACAACATGAGAAGAATTTTGTCTAAAATGAGATATCCACCATTTGAAAAGAGTCACACATACTCCTGTCAAACTTAAAACAAATTCTGGTGCCTTTTAAAAAGAAAGTTCAGTCCTTGGTTGGCCAAATTCCTCTTCGACAGACTGGAATCTCTGTGATAGAAATAATGAATGGTGAAGTTCAGGTTGTGAATTTTGTTTTCGAATAGCATTTTGGAGCAGAAGTCTTTATTTGGTATCTGCTCAATAAACAACATAGATACTGTATATATCAGTCTCAGTCCACACAACAGTTTTATGCCAATTGCTGTGACCAGAAGCTGTGATACTAAACTGTGTGTGTGTTTTTTTTTTTTTTTTTTTGCTCTTATTTAACGAGACTATGTTGACTGAGACCGAAATCATTATTTGCTGCAAGAGCCTGGGGGATGTTCTGAGGGAGGAAGGGACGAAAATGCATCCATACTGTGTACACACAGGAGCAGAGACACACGCCTGGGAGGTACTCAGCACTACCGGTCTTAACCTGTTAAGCACTGACCATTCCCACTGGAGCAGGTAGGAGGTCCAGTGCTTACAGAAATAGAAACACACACACACACACACACACACACACACACACACACACACACACACACACACACTCCTATAACAGTGGGGGTGGAGGGGGGTCATCCAGCATGATATCTCATTTGATGTCTCGGACACCACTGGTTCTGATGAAACTTGGAGGGATGATGTATCTTCGCACTGTTCCAGTGTTTGAAAATTACATTGATTTGCCTGATGGGGGCGCTATAATTAAAAGGGCAAAATTTTAAACTCAAATGTGAAAATCGGCATCACTGGTCCTGGTCCGATTATGATGAAACTTGGAGGGGTAAATCATTTCGGCACTGTGTTCTGCCATTTAAAAAAAGACTCTATTTGGCAATGATGCTATAATTAAGGGTCACATTTTTTATATTTGAAAGGTTTTAACTGCTACACCACCAGTGTGATTTTGATGAAACTGGTGATGCATCTTGTTACTGATTGGTCCAAGAGGTGCTTGCATCATTCATGGGGGACGACATGTTTACTTGTTTGCAAGTTGCTCCGGCTGAGGGAATCAACTAAATGCTTGCCTAATGTACTGTCGATGTAAAAGCAGTTTGCTCAGGTGCATCAGCTGTTCTTCTAGGCAAAGAGCAATGTTAGCAACTCACCAAAGTCAAGCCCACTTCAAATTTGACTTGCCAGTAGACCTAAGTGGATTTGAACCAGCAACTTTAGGATTGCAAGTTTGCTTCTCACACCTCAAGGTAACTGCTATCAAAGGAAACGCCAGTCGAGCGATCCACTGCCTGGTTTGGACCACATCCCTGTCTCCAGGCAGAGTTTAGTACATTGTAGTGGTTGTGCTGTGGGCTGCCAGTGTCTGAGTCTGTCTGTGTGTGTGTGTGTGTGTGTGTGTGTGTGTGTGTGTGTGTGTGTGTGTGTTGTAGGCTTGCTAGCAGATTGTACCTCACAAGGTTGCGCCTATGGGGAAAACGCTAGGAGAAGACGATCCCACTGAGACTGCCAGGCAGACAGACTGAATAACACTTGGCAACATTACAACTGTCGTCCTCTTAGGAAAGGACTCTAGAAATCCAGTGGATGTGTGTGAGATGAGAAAGATGCCCGCGTATCTGCAGTGGGTGTGGGTCTGTGCTATATATAAGCAAGTTTGTAAGACTTTGAGCAAGCAGAGAGAGGGGAGAGAGAGAGAACTGACCTATCTCAAATATCAAAACAAGGAGATACTGTGGCGATGAGATCACACAGATCGAACACTCCAAAAAAAAAAAGCAAACCAGTGAAGACGGGAAACAGCTCTGAAGTTACATGATCCCAGAGGGCCAAATTTGCTAAATGGGAGCTCTTGCTGCAGCACACGCCGTCTGCGAAATTGCTTCCCTCGAGACCCGATGCCTGAAAATGTCAGTGTCCTCGCGGGGCGCACGTCTCCGCTCAACAGGAAGGACCTGCGCTTGGCTCGGGGTCAGACCTCGCAGGAGACGGCCCGTCTGCGCCCTGCCTCCACCCGCTCACGCCTTCCGCTCTCCCTCTCTCCCTCTCTCTATATCTGTCCATCTCTCCTTTTTCTCTATCGTTCTCATCACAGTCCCTTTCTCAAATGCACTTTCTCTCCCTCTGCCTTCCCCTCCTCTTTCTCTCTTGCGCGCTCTTCTCTTTTATACTTCTCTCGCTCTGCCCTTCTTTTTCCTTGTTACCATGGCTACTGCCTTCCTCGAATGAGGCGGCGGGGGGGGGGGCAACAGGGCTGATGGAAGATACAGGGGTGTATGATACTCTTGCCATTCGTCCTTGTCCTTCTCTTTCCTCTCTCAACCCTTTATCTCTTTCAAGTCTTCAATTAACCGCTGCCAGAGGAAAGTCATGCTGAACAAGTGCCAGCTCCGTGCCTTCCCGCAGTCTCCTGTGTTTGGTAATTGCTGACCCCAGATCAGGGACTTAGAAAAAGTCACTGACAAGACAGCCTTGTCCAGCATTAGTGAGCATTTCAGGAGAATCAGAATTAAGTTTTGATCCCCTGTTTTGGGGGGTGATGAGCAAGACAAAACTTGGTTTATCCGAGTTGGCTAAAGTCAGAGATGTGAAACTTGAATCATCTTGCGATAAGAAAATGAGTGGGAGAGCACAGTCGGAGGAGACAGGATGGCACAGGATGGCAAGCAACTGGAGGGGGAGGGGGGAGGGGGGGATAGAGTGATGAAGAGAAGAAACATAGAGGGCCTAAGCTACAGACTTTTAAGATGCATGAGAGAGAGAGAGAGAGAGAGAGAGAGAGAGAGAGAGGAACAAGAAAGGGGAACGGGATGTGTGAGTCTGCAAAGCTGATCAAAGTCTCGATGATACCCAGGGAGGGAGGGAAATAAAGGAGGAGGGAAGGGAGGGAGAGTGTGTGTGTGTGTGTGTGTGTGTGTGTGGAGGGGGGGGGAGGAGGGGGTGAGGCCTGTGAAAGAAAGGGCAGTGATCAAAGGAGCGATGAGGCGATGGGGGAGTTGAGGGGGAGACGAGGGGGAGGGTGGGAGGTACAGTCGGAGCCAAAAGGCTTTTGTGCACATGCCACCTTTTGTGTTTACTGTAACAGTTGTGTGGTTATCTTTATGGGAATATTTTACTTTCATAATCTCTCCACCCTTTCCCCCTCGCATGGCAGACTCCACCCACCCACATACAGACTGCCACCACCTTTCATACCGGAGCTTTGCATCTGCCAGGCAACTGCCATAAAAGATGTGGTCGCACCGCGCCTCACAGCTTGGCCTTGTTACCCTGATCATAGGGCAGCCGCATTCGAAAAACCGTCAACTGATGTTGCTGATGCTGTACCGCCTTCCCGCGTTACCTCATCTGCTGGGCTTGCCTGGCTAATGAGCGGGCGCCAGCGGAGGCCAAAACGAGAGAGCAGCAGGAAAGTTTAAATACACATGGCTCCCGCGCAGCAGCGGAGGAAGTCATTTACATAATGCCTCCCTGATTACCCGCCTCCCTGCCTGCCTGCTTGCACTTTTATGTGTTGGTCTTGGCTGTGAGGTAAGAAAGAAATAAAAAAGGTAACATGGGTAAGATTGTGATTTCCTGTGTAGTCGTGCGATGGCTAATGAGATATTAATTCGGAACCTTGGCTTTCATGGCCTCGGGGTGCACAGACCAAAGGGAAAGGATTTGTTTTCTTGATGCAGGAGGTGTGGGATGAATCTTGTTTCCTTCCATCTCAGCTTACTTTTATTTCTCTAAATCCAATGCTTCATTTGTCTGGTAATTTATACGCACATCAAGGTGAGCTGCCGGGCTGGGTGAGTCACAGTGATAAAGAGTAACGGCTCAGCTACACCAGATCTGAAATGGAGACGATCAGAGCTGCAACTTTTGAGATACACGACTTCTATTTTGGTCGGACTACACAGCTGTTTGTAAGCCATATACAGCGTATTTGAGCTATATAAATGTATATAAATGCCAACATTTGGCTTAATAAAATAATTTATCACCATGTCAGTCAACAAAATAAACCAGTGTTACTGAAATAAATTTAAGTATCACATTTACAAACCAGCAAAGCTCAAACTGGACACACTACAATTGCTAAATATAACAACTTGAGCTGTTTATGGAAAAATAAGCAAAACTAGATCATTTTGTTCACTTACCCATAGGTAAAATGTAAATTGGCGCAAAACAAACCAGCAGACCGCAGCGGAAACCACAGCGGCGCGCCGTGCCGCAACCAGTTTGGTTACGCAAATGTATGCATGCTGTGTATTTCAAAGTAAAGCCCACATACTTTTATAGACAATGGCACAGAGTAGCCTGGTTATTGGCCATACGCTGGTTAAGGTGTTATTTGGGTGAAGCTGTTTACATGAGCCTTTGATACCCTGTAAGTGAGTCTCCCTGTTGCCCTGAATAAACCAGTTTACAGAATATTCCTGTCTACCTGTGGTGCCCCGCCCACAGATAGATACCCTGCAAAAAAAACTATGAAAAGATGCAGTTGCCTGAGCAGTGGCTTACTTCAAGTACAGGGGAAATAAATATTGATTGAAATACTAATAAGTACTGCTCGCTGTCATGTTTTTTGTTGACATCAAAATGCACACATAATGCAGTTTGAGTCTGAGTTTGTCCAGACGGCATAAACCAAAAGTGTTAGGGGTAAGGGATTTACATGCATAGTAACCTGTTTCATATGAGTAAGACAGGCATTAACCAGGTTTCTCAGAATCAGAATCTGTCAGAATCTGTCTCTTCTTTATATGCGTCAATCCAAGGGTTGACGCATGTAATGGGTTGACAGGGTTAAGAACAAAATTCTCTGTGCATGTAAATGTAGCCAGTGTTGATATGTATAGAGAGGGAGTCACTGACATCATCTACATCATATGAGAACGGTTGAGATCCGCTGCCCCGCACCCCAGGCCAACCCGAGCCACTCCATACTTGGGGTTGTCTGTTGACAGTCAAATCCTATTTCACCCAGCCAACACTTCTTCCCGGCAACAGAACACCTTGTTATGTTCCCAGACAGACAGGGCAACATAACTTACAAAGGGCACTGTGGGGCCAGCCTTGGCCTAGAGGTTAGGAGGCCCCAAAGTTGCTGAGGTGCTCTTTCCACTCCTTATGAATGATGCATGGCCGGCTGGAGTTTGGCTCCGGGTGGAAGGGGTGAGGGTGGGGGAGAGAGAGAGAGAGAGAGAGAGAGACAGAGAGAGAGAGAGAGAGAGAGAGAGACGACGGCAGTCCTAGAAGCAAATGAGCATTGATCAAGGGCGCTACAATTACACTGACCTCAGCTAGTTCCTTCCACTCGCTGCCCCCAGGAGTGGAGGAAATGGCCTTAGCCGGATGAAAAGGTCTTGATGGGGGGGGTGGGGTGGGGGGGGGTGTAGTGGGGGTGTGTATGGGGCAAAAGGCTAGATTGCTGTTGTTGCAGAAAAACCCCGTAACTGCAACTTTTGGTATTTTTTCTCTCCTTGAATTGAAAGTTTTCATTGTTGTGAAGTTACAGTGAGTTTCATGACTCTTGGACCCTTGAGACCCGACAAAAATCCCATTGTGCATTTTCAAAAACACACGGGCGGCAGTGAGAAAACAGCCACTCTTGTCTTCATCCCTGAAAAACTCACTTTTTTGCACATGCGTGTTTTTTTTGGTCTGACAGCAGCAATATGGCACTATGGTAAGGCTAAAGTGGGACTGTGAGGAGGTGACAGGGATGAAGGGGGGGAGGGGGAGGGGGAGGGGCTTGGCGGGCAGAGAGAGAGGTGTGAGATAAAAGGGAAGGATGAGAGGAATGCGAGAGGGAAGAGGAAAGGTGATACGGTGGGCTGGGGAGGCGACAGATTGATGGATGGGTTCGCTCCAGATGGATACTGAGCAGAAACAGAGCTGCGAGAGCACACACACACACACACACACACACACACTTGCATTCACACACACACACACACATTAAAGACTTATACTGGCACGTAAACATGCATATGAAAACAATCACACACTAGCACAAACACACGCAAAAATAATCCTGGCGTGCAAACACACACGTGCGCACACTAATACAGGAAAACGACTCACAAATTGGCACGTACATACACATGTGAAAACAATCACACTGGCACATAAACACACACACACACACACACACACACATGCAAAAGCCTGCAGAGTGGCACTCAGGTGTAGACATTTAACCCATAACTCTCTCACTCTCTCTCTTTTACACACACACACACACACACATTATTAATGTGCGTCATGCAGCATGGGGTAGCGCGCTGACTAATAACTGTAAACAAGTATCACCATGGGGCCTATCACGCAGCCCAGTAATGGTTATTACCATCATCATTCTTCCTATGATTATCTGCGCCCGTCATTAGCTAGAACATCTCTCCCAGCCAAATGTACTACTGGCACCACAGAAACACAACGAGACCCCCTCTCCATTCCTCTCATTTACATCCCGAGCACATCTGTTTGCAAGGTGCCACCGCCGCGCGAGCCGCATTAAAGGTTTCTAGCTGATGTTCCGTCAAAGACACACAAAAAAAACAAAAAAAAAAAAAAGAAATGCTTGGTGTGATGTATCTGTAACAAGCAACGACTTTACCCGACAAGGCTGGAACGCTCCCATCTGTTGATGTGTTGTAGCGCGCGGCGGCGGCAAACTGTGCAAGCTGAGCGTACAATAACCGCATGGGGAGCAAGGGCTTGTGGGTAGTAAATGCCAGAGCAGCGTGTATACTAACAAAATAAAAAGCAAGTGTAAAAAGATTTTCCCTGCATGCGGTCTGATGTGGCTGACTTTGAGATGGAACCGGCATTGAAATCAGTCTCTTGTGAGGATGGTGAGGAACTGTTTATAGTGGGTGTTTGTGTGTGTGTGTGTGTCTGTGTGTGTGTGTGTGTGTGGGCGCACATTCGGGATAAGAGCTCCTTTAAAGTGTTATATGTCTTCATCTACCAATACGCATTATCTCTTTTAGGTCTTCAAAGCGTGCGCCACTGGCTCTTCACTCTGCGCTCCTTCGAACTAAGAAACCTGCAGGTCACAGTGAGCGGGGGAAAAAAAACTTATTTATCTTTTCCCTTCTCGCTTCTCTTCTACAAAAATGTCATCCTGGCAATCAGAAGCATCCTATCAGTAGTTCTTTATTTTCTGTTTCTTTTGGCTGAGTGGTGTCCTTGGACTTGCAGGGTGCACTTTATTCCTTTTATTGCACTCCGAGTGTGCTAATGCTCCCACACAGCCCGGCTCAATCGATAGTAATGCTGTTTGACGACGTGCAAAGTGGCAGGTAGCCGGAGCGCACGGCTATGTTGGCGAGCGATCAGGTTTCTTACCGCAGGCGTTATGTTGTCACGCGTGTTCATCGTTTTCCAAAGCATCATTATTAACGGGGTTACGGTGCTGCAGAGGAGGGTTGTGACGTGTAGATGTGTGGACAGTGAGGAAGTGAGTGAGAAGTGGACTCCGAGCCTTGGACAGGATTCAAAAATCTACGTAACCCTAACCCTAACCCTAATGACTTCTTCAGGTGCCGTTGAGCAAGGCAACTAACCCCGAGTTACTTCAATGGAGCTGCTCAGTGGCCAGTAGTATTAGCATGTATTTGCACTGGGCAGCTCTCAGGCGTGAATGAATATGAAGCAGGGTGTTGGAGGAAGAGCATATAGGTGCACTGAGGGGTAAAAGTGGAACAGTGGAAACCCATACAACACCACTTCCATTCACTGTAAATTAAACTATTCTTTGCTCTAATTAACTGTTTCCGACCATTAAAATCTGTTTTTGTGTGTCTTGCTCTCCCTGATGTTTGTCCTATATCAGTCTGTTCTATGGTTGATTAGAATTAGATTAGACTCATTCTCTGTAAAGACCTTTGAGATATGCTTGTGATAAAGGGCTATAGAAATAAACAAACTTGACTTGACTTTATTACAGCTTCACTAGGCAACTTTTGCATGCTGGCGGCCCCAAATGGTATCAAGAGGTTTGAGGAATTTTAACTTCAATCCCCATAAATCGTGTAACACGATACCAGTAAACTGCACACAGCACGCTCATGTTTACCAACCCAGCAGGTCTGAGATCACTTTATACCAAAAGATGCCAAAGGAATGAGAGAAGAAAAAGATCTAATGTTGATGAGTCCAGCTTTCTCTGGACAGAGTGCTTGCTCACTGCTGTTTGGGAAACAGTTTGGATTTCACTCTTTAAATTTCGATTAAACAGTTCCTGTGGGCAGAGAAGTGCAGATACATGACACCAGAATTGTATTTGTCCAAATAGAGACGCTCTTCTGTATTGACCCTCTATTATAGTGATTTAGGCTGATGAGATGGGAGTGTTTTTGCATACAAATCTTTCCTAGTGCAGCTTTAATCTTAGATAATTGAATCTTACTCTCATTGACTGTATTATAAAATATTATGAATTTGTGATACCTCTGTGCTCTGATTGGCTGTTGTATTGCTATATTGGATTGTGCCAGGCTTCACACTGACAAACTAAATGTGATTCAGCTGTGCCTGCTTTTACCTCACCTACATAAGCTGACCTTGCACTTGTATGTTTTTAACTCTCCAATGAAGGCTTTTCTTAACAAAACATGTCAGTGTGTTGCTGAGTAAATATGTTAAATGTGACTATTGTATTGAGTCTTGAGTCTCGTATTTTTTCATCAAATTTTGGATGTGCAGTCATATTGGAAGAGCATAGGTGCTCAGCAAACCCTCGCCGGATGAATAAATGTTTAAGACATTTTCAATACATTTCCAGCAGTAAAAGCTTTGACTTGATTATTTAAAAAAACAGTTGTCAAGCAGAGCACAATGGAGTAACACAATGTAGTTGGGGACCATGCTGAAAGCTTCTTACTCCGGGGCACTTTAATATTGGCTATTCATGGAAAAATAGAGACAGAGTAGTCTGCAGTCTGCACTTTTAGGTCAGGTTTAATGGAGCCACAAGCAGGCAGACATTTTTTTTCCATGGACAGTCAATATTGAAGCCTGAGTAAGAAGCTTTCTCCATGGTTTGCCCCGTGATGAGCATCTAGTCCGCTGGCTCGTTTCTCAAGCTTGGCAGAAACACCCTCTCCTTTGTTGCAGCTTGGGACCAAGCTTTCCTGCTTTAATGGAGAAATTAATGGCCCTTTGGTCACGGAGGCCCAGATAATAAACTCATTCACTGTAAATTAATTAACAAACATAACAGTAGACAGTTAGAGGGAATTATGGAAATGTCTGCATGCATACACAATAGCAGTTATATAGTATGCTAATGCTGAATATATTAGCGTAACAGTTCCATCCAATGAGACAAACACAAGCCTTTCAAGCAAAGCAGACCCATTACTATTAATTTCTTTCATTTTTTTTTTTTATTTGATTTTTTTTTTTTTTTTTTGTTATACTGTATTGATACTCAAAGGAGAAGCTTGTCTTTTTTATTCCACAGGGAGGTCAGAGGTCGGGGTCAGCTTCAGAAGTGCGCTCCTGGTGCAGGGAGGGATTCACTGTCTTGCTCAAGGACACTTCAGCAGGGGGGACGCTTGGTAAAACGAGGGTTTTGAACATGGTTGAAGGACGAACTCCCTACTCAGTGACTCATTGATGGCATTTCGGCTCTATTACAGAACATAGTGGAAAGCAACAGAAAAGATGGGAAGAGAGAGTATGAAAATGGACGTAAACTGGACCTGAACCCAAACCCACATTATTAACCCCTTCACACCGAACCACTGGACCCTGCTCTGCCACAGAAAAGCATACCATTGAAATGATTTGCATCCATATTTTCCAGGAGACTTATTTTGTCTCGTTCCCTTCAGGGAAAAGTGAATTGAGGACGGCGCACAGTTGATTATGCTTCGGATATTTATTCCAACGGCATAAAAGCTGATGAAGAACAAGGGCAAAACAAAATTTGATGTTTAATAATCAGTGCTGTCAGCGGTGCGACGCGGGACGTAATATTTGAAGTCATCATTCTTATACTATGTGATGTCCCTTCAAACCTAGATGCCAAAACCAGCGACTGTTTTGACCTTTAGGAAGGCAAAATGTTTACCGAAATGTTGAGTCAGCCCTCATTCACTGAACTGAGGATGGTAACTTGACCAAAAGGTTTGCTGCTCTGAACCTTGCACATGCTTTTGCCCTTTTGGATAAAGTGGACTCCTATCTTTCATGACAAACCTCTCAGCCTCATTTTCTTGATAGTGTGCAGTGTTTTTCCCACCCACTATACTTGTTTTAGTCGAGAACTACGCACCGAAAACGACATCAAATAGTGAGTGTTGAGTTTTATTCTGCCGGCCGTTGAGCGAAAATCAGCAAAAACGTAAAACTGCCGGAAAACTCTGCTTTTAAACACCTCGTTCCCTTCACCGATCCTCCCTTACTCTGCCATTTTTTTAAAGAAATACAGTCGAGTGTTATCTCAGCTTGAAACAGCTGACGAAATTCCCATCTGCGTCTTTTCCCATTGTGCTGCTATGTACACAGGCGTCCCCGGCGTTCCCTTCTCTTTGCCTTTCATCCTCACTACAGTCATAGCAGGCTCACTTTGTAATGGATTAAAACGCCGAGTGAAACAGAAGCCGCACTTACTCAAGATGATGAATAACAATGCTCACTACTTGACATAAATACACATGATAAAATTAATTGCTTATATGAACAAGCCCCCAAGAGGCAGGGGAACACCAAAAACCCATTACTGGACCACAGTGGCAACATGAAACACGTGGTTGGATTGTTTCTGCTTGGTGTTTTGCGAGATGTAGAGGCACACACACACACACACACACACACCACATATTCACATGCACACACACACTTCACTACATTCATGCATACACATACACACTGTGTCCAAAGACTATATGTGCAAAAGGATTCCTTGGATTTGCATTTCTTTCAGCATGTTTATTGGCTGTTGATTTGTGTATCACGCTCTTTGCCTCCGGCTCTAACCGTTCATCCACACTCTGAGCCGCACAATCAAGTCACCGGAAGTCCTTTCATTTCCTGTAAAGCTGAGCGACCAGAAAGTTGGCCCGTGTGCGGACGGTCAACAAGCTTTCTACGGTCATCGGCCATCAATGGCCAATCAGATTTCCTCGCTTCCTTGGTTCCCCACTAATGTGATTTTGTTTCATGAATAATAGTTCCGCCTGGCAAGTTCAAAATTGAGGGGATGATTACAGCCATTCAAAGCTCACCGGGTCTCTACAGTTATTTTTTTGAAGGACGACAGGAATAAACTGTGATGCTTGGAGCTCTAAAGTAAGTAAACATTTTTTTTTCTGCTTATTTTTTATTTATCTAACCTAATAAGCGCTTTCTAGCTAGTTATGTTAACTCATCAAAATGATGTAATGTTATGAAAGGCAATATCAAAGCAGCTAAAAATACATGATTTGCCAGAACTTGCAGACCGCCACATAGATGCAATCAGAGCCTGTTGCACCGCCCACAATCAGTCACAATTTGCTCATAGTGTATACAAGCAGTAAGGGAGTATCAACTGTGTGTGAATGTGTGCATGTGTGTGTACATTCCACTGTGTGATACAGCGGTGTGAACACTTCTATGTGTGCACACTTCTTTATCTGTTTGTTGGATTGATTATCCAGCAGCCTCTCTGTGCCTTTATACTTTCCTCTCTCTCTCTCTCGCTCTCTCTCGCTCTTTCTCTCTCTCTCTGCACACACACACAAACCCTATGGGGGCTGAAGGAGGCCCCGCTAAGGACACATTAGCCACCTGTGGACTAGCCAAGCGCTGTGTAAATACCCGGGGGAGAGAGGGGATGAGCCGTGGCGCCCTGTCAGCCCTAATCTAGGGAGACACCTAATCTCCACTATCCCCCGCGGAGCCTTCTCCATCACTCCCAGATGGCAGGGACTAGTACCTGAAGGAACGCAACGGCGAGGAGATCTCTGGAGAGAATTCCTGGAAATAGGCTGGACCACAAAGGCGAGATCTGTGGATTCCCAGTAAGTGCTGCTGGTTGTGAGCGAGTGGATCACACTTCGACGAGTCTGACTCTTGAAGAGAGGCAGTTACTGGTGATGCTTAACGTCTGGGCATTTGGCTGCAGAGGAGGATATTCTTGCTCCAAGAAAGGATAAAAAAAAAAGTGAAATCCGCACCCTTAAAAATATATCTTGATTGATTTATTTGACATGTTTCCAAGTTTCGCCCGTAGGCTTCGTCAGGTTCAAGAAAGGATAGAATGGCCTTTTGCTGCTGAATCAAATGTTCAACCATCATCACATTCTTAACTTCACATCACACTGTGGAAACTGACATCAAGAGATTTACACATTTTTACAATTCGATTCTTTTTTTTTTTTCTTTTGTGTAAGAAGTCAATGACTGTACTGTGATGAGATCCGCGAGAAAAGGGCTGTAATGACTCTATTGTCGGCTCAAGTAGTGTGTTCTCATATCCACAGCCGGTGTGAAGGCTATACCACACATTCCCTGTGCGCACTTGGTCATAAACGCTTTCCCATGCTTCCCCCGGTGGGTCCGCCGATATCCATGTATTTCTGTAAGGGTGTGGGTTGCAGAAGGAGGAGGTGGTGTTAGAGACAATAAATAATAAATTCCTCTGAATCTGATCCCTGTACAACCGTGCCTCCAACGCTCATAATCAGACATGGACTGCGAGGGCGGACGTTAATAATTCAATTGGCTGCTACCGAAGGACGTCTAAACGCATCCGTCTGGTTTCGCCGCCTGTGACTGCCCAGAAGCAGAGGGAGTGGAGCGCTCTGGTTTTTTTTGCGAGAACAAGCGCCTTTCTGTGCAACCGGGCCCGAGCGGAGACCTCCACCCCTAATCCACTAGCTCACACCCGACTGTCTGCTAATAGCGCCGCTGCATTTCAAACAGCACTCGAAAGGTGATTGGGGGGTAAAAGAAAAAACAACAACCAATTTGCATTTTTCAAGTGCCGTTCTGGCAGGTGGAGTGCTAATGAACAATTGGATGATCCATTAATCGGGATCTCGTTTGCACATGGCCGCCGTCACAGAGTGGCACTTCAGCTCGCGCGGCTCCGTCAGAGGGGCTAATGGAGACAATGGTACTAATCAGTCCAAAGCAAACAGCTCTCCTCCAGTGTAAATTCACCAGCAGCCAATCAGCCAGGTAATGGCCGCCAATTGAGTGCCTAGTTTAAATGTCTCGTTGTGAATCAATGGCACAAAAATGGCCCCACGCGCAAAAGCTTGAAGGGTGCAAGGGGACTTAAAGCGTCTCATGATCCGGTCAACAGAAATAATTACAGAGCTTTAGAATGGCCTGCCAGCAAAATATGCGAGATGGAGCATGATTTATGAATAGGGCGCGCATTGTAAGTGAGTGGGTTGTGCAGTGGAAGCATGGTGAGCCGACTGTGACTCCCATAATTATTTAATATGGTCGCATGATGCTGTTGCGATTCAGGGTATGATATCTCCCTTGGGGATGACGTCCACACCACCCGAGGGGCAGTTCTCCACAGAAGAGAAAAAGTTTTACTGTTTTTACAAAAACCAGCACCACTCTCCCATTTTTTGGAGAAAATGTACCTTTTTGAAATCTTTGATCCCCTCAAACCCCAGCGCCTACCCTCTCCCTTACTCTCATCCATCATGTGTAAACCAAGGCGACACATTACATTCCTCCTGTCTTACAGAATCCACCAGTTCCCCAACGTTGGCGCTCCTCCTTCCCCTCTCCTCATGGGACGGCACGTTGACAATTAGACCGAACAATGTCTATTCTCTGCCCGTTATGTAGGCCACCTTTTAACCGTCTTTGTGGATTGAGATGGAGGAGAGGATTACAAGGTGAGCTGACAATGGCGCACACAAAGCTGGAGACACACACCTAGGTGTCTTGTTGCCGAACACAAAGGCAGAGCAGGGAGACGCACTGGCCCAGCGGTGACCTTGTTAGCTAACCTCTAGTTGGGAGTCAGATGGCAAGAGGTGAAACGGATAGCGACCGGTGATGTGTGACTGTAACACTCGGAAACTGCTGCTGGAAGCTGGAAACAGCAGAGATCTGTGGAAAAACTGTTGATTACAGTAATCTCCTGTAGTATAGCAAAGATGGCTGCCGTAGAATTTCAATAATGTCATCATGGAAGAATATATTATACTCAGGAAGTTATAATGTTTAATTAACTCAACCCTCACTCATATGTTCAGCTAAAGGATGCCTTCGCCATGGTAACGCATCAGCTGTTTGAGTCTCATGAACCAAACTAAGCCTCATTTCCATGACGACATTCTGTTACAGCCATTTTAAGTGAACCCACTCACCACTATGACCACTGAAGATTGTCAGTTTGGATGGGAATACCTGTTTTATTCATTAAGTTCAGCAGGTGACCTTCGCACCATCACAATCTCCACCCAGGTTAACATGTGAGCGGAATAAATAATGGAGCAAAACAAAAGAGTTGTAGGGAACCAGAGGAAATCATTAAGACGGCGACAGAGGGATCGGAGTCTCAGAGGAAGTTGATGAAAACGGAGAGAAGCTGATTACACCAGGATGGCTCGAGCGGTAATTAAGCTTTACAAATGAGCAAGGTTATCATCGTAATTGCGCAACAGTCATTGTGCGCTGCATGCATTTCCACCTCATACAGTGAACCATACATTTAAGCCGGTATCATAATGTAAACACTTGGTGGGGGGTTAGCCCTAATGACTTGACATGGAGGGCTGCTAGCTGTGCAGTCATGAATGATTAACAGTCATGGTGACGATTATAGCCAGTTAATATAGAGGAGGAGTAGTAGTAGTAGTAGTAGTAGTAGTAGTAGTAGGTTTTAGAGCCCAATTAATCTGTGTCTCTGTTAGTGATCTTCATTTTTTCCCCTCTATATTTTTCTGTCTCACCCACAAAGTTTGTATTTCTTCTCCCCCTTTTTATTCCACATTTTACACTAAACCAAGTTCAAGTTCCACTTTATTGTCATCTCAGCTGCATAAATCTACATATATACATCCAAGTATACATAGACCGTATACAGTGAAATGAGATATTGTTTCTCCAGGCTCAGGTGCAACAGAGATGCAGTAAAAAAAATTACAAGACAAGTTAATAATAAACAATAGTGCACAGACAATGATAAAGACAGACTCAGATAAATCAACACACAGTAATAAATACCCAAATGTAAAAACTATCTAAAACTATTTAAACCTATACCTAACCCTTCTCAAAAGCAAACTCCTTCACAGTGAAGAAAGTGAATACATTCAAAACAATGACTAAAGCAGTAAATAAAATGACCAGAAATCAATGCCAACAAATCCAGAAATCAATGCCAGCAAAGACAAAATATCATAAAATAATAACGAAAGGATCATGGTAGTGCTCTCCCAGGGCGATGGCTAGATATCTCATCGTATTTCCCCATGTGGGGATTAGAACGACATCAGCGCCCAATGTGAACAGACTAGATTTTCCACTCGACTCTCCCTCCTCTCTGCTCTGCGGTAAATACTTGAATGAGGTCCCAGCGTTAGTCATGTGGCCCCTCCAACCGATGCCCAGTGATATGCAAAATGGCACTGATCTACCCAGGAGACAAAAAAAAAGAGACAAAGCTAATGTCAAACTGTGTGTCCCTGAACTGGGACTGAGACTGGGGGAGGGTGGGGTGATGGGGGGGCATGTTGGTGGGTCCTGTGGGAGAATAGAGGCATGGGGGGGTTATGCTAAGTGTGTGTGTGTGTGTGTGTGTGTTAGTGAGCGTGTATGTGCTTTCAATTGCTCAAGCATCCGAGTAGATGTGCACAAGCGCATGTTAGTGTATGGGAGTGTGCCTGTATGTGAGTGTATGTGTATGTGTATGTATATGTGTTTGTGTCTGCTTGTGTATGCAACCATAAGCTTATGTATCAGAGGTCTACCTTGTCACTACCCCCCCCCCCCCCCCCCCCCCCTCCTCAGCCCCATCTCCATCCCCATCACAGCCATTCAGCTTCCCCTAGGCTTGATACTTAATGCATGGAGGGAGGAGGGTGGCAGGGGGGAGGAGGGTGGCAGGGGGGAGGAGGGTGGCAGGGGGGAGGAGGGGGGGGGGGGGGGAGGTCTGGTGTTACTGTGGGGCCCTAAGCCGGTTAATGACGCCGGGCACCAGGAGCCCCACAGATGGCTAATCTAACCATTGTCTTCCCCAACCAGCCCCTTAGAGCAAACACCCATCCCGTTGGCCCCCCATTCAGCGTGCCACTGTTTACCCCTATTCTAACCAATTCTAATCCTGTTTAGCAACACTCTCAGAACCCTGAATGGCCTCCACCCCCCCCCCCCCCCCCCCTCCTCCTCCCCACCACCCTCTCCTCTCTCCTCTCTCCTTTCTCTCTCCCCTCTCTTTTGTTTTTTCAAATGATGAAACGGGACGGATGGGTGAAGAAGGGCCACGGTTATCCCCCCCCGGTTGTGTGAACGGAGAGATAGGGCCACATGAGGAGGAAGAAAGAGGGAGGGAGGGAGGGAGGGAGGGAGGGTGGGAAGACCTTGGAATGTTCAGAGGTTTTTTTTTTTTTTTTTTCTTTCAAGGCGAGTTCATGCCCCAGCTAATTAACGATTATGCTTCATAGTTCTTGCATTCACTAATATGCGGGGATGATGGATATGGTGCTGACATCTTCAGCCTCCTGCTGCAGCTCCCGGAGCCTCCTTCTCTCTCTCTCTCTCTCTCTCTCTCTCTCTCTCTCTCTCTCTCTCTCTCTCTCTCTCTCTCTCTCTCTCTCTCTCTCTCTCTCTCTCTCTCTCTCTCTCTCTCTCTCTCTCTCTCTCTCTCTCTCTCTCTCTCCCTCCCTCTCCTCGCATCGTCTGTCACCCTAAGCCCGCTGTGTCAATTCGGGCCCCAGTCTGGCTGACTGATACTCCCCAGAATTCCTTTCCTTCTGTCCAGGGGGGGCACTGCATGCGGCAGAAGAAGGTCTTTGCATCTAAATCTATCCCTCTTCTGCGCACAAACACATATGCACAACTACAGACACACACACAGACACACACACACGCTGTCTGTCTCTAACCTCTTCCACGGGGGAATGTCACAAAGCGGCCTAGAGAGGATCAGTGGATTGGGCCTGTGTTTTTCACGTTGCCCTCTCCGCTCGTCTTTTCCCTTTTGTTTCCATACATATCAAAGCATTTTTTCAGTTCTTTTGCTCAGCCCGCTAATATGACACATTGCCGTTTATACTGATTTGAATAAGTGGATAAGGGCACAAAGGCCCACACAGAATAGGGAACGACTTGAAACTCTTTCATCGCCCCGCTGAAAAGGACATTGTTACCGTCCGACCCCACCGCCGAGTTCCAGAGGCGTTTCAGCGGCGCGGGAAGATTACAGGCGACGAAAGAATTCACTTAACACGTTTTGTTTTGTATTTCTATCTTTTCTTCTCCTCCTATTTGCTCAGCAGCGGACGTATGAAAAGGAGGAATTATACGCAAATGGGATTGCTGTCTATCTGTTGCGCCCAGGTATTGGCACGCTATGACTTCAAAGGCCACCGGAGCGCTTTGAAGTGCAGCTTGAAGAGAGACACCTGTTTTTTTTTCTTGTTGTAATAATTGTTCGGCACACTGATACTTAACACCACGCTGAATGACAGGCCTGGGCTCTTGTGAAGGTGACAAACGGCACTGGGCCGCGAAATCCTGCTATCCAATGACTAGGTGGAGGAAATAACACCAGGAAGCAAATGATACCTTACTTGAAGAGACTTAAGAGTAAACAGACAACAGCCCAAGTGCAGGTCAGTCGATGCAGGCATTCATTCTCTTCATATGAGTTCAGCCTGGGGATCACAAGACTCCTGGGTTACTGTAGCTTGCATGTTTATGCTTACTAACGTTAACAAACTATGACAGATTGGAATAGGTGCCAGAAAATCAAATCAACTTCAGATTAGAACACAGACAGCCAATGGGGTGAATGCATCTGCCACCCTCTGCTCCCATATCACTTTCCGCTCATGAAACTCTCCGGAAAGGCAGATTTGGTCGTTAAAAGTGCTGTTGAACTTATCTGTATCTTGGGTTGTCTAACTTCCTGCCCATGATATAACCCAAACATCAGCGATTCTCTGTTATCTGTTGCTCCGGTAGAGGAGATTGGAGAATTGCGTTTTTTTTTTTCTCTCTCCATTCACTGCCATTGTATGGAGGAACAGGTCTGAAAATCACACTTTTAGCACATAAACGAATGCCAACAAAGCAGATTCCGACAACGTATATAAAAAATAGTACTGTGGCTGAATTGTGGTTAAGTGAATCGCTTTCTTTATGTTATTAAACCTGTGTAAAGTGTAACACTGAAATTCTTCTGACCGGATTTTCGGTGTTTGTTGGTTTAATAACATAAAGAAAAGCGATTCACTTTCACAATTCACAGGACAGGACTCGTTTTTTTTTATATACTGTCAGAATCTGCTTTGTTCGTGTTTGTTTATGTGCTAAAAGTGTGATTTTCAGACCTGTTCCTCCATACAATGGCAGTGAATGGAGAGAGAAAAAAAACACAATTCTCCAATCTCCTCTAGCAACAGATAACAGAGATTTTGGGGTTATATCACGGCCAGGAAGCTACACAACCCAAGGTACTACCAAAGTTTAACATCCCTTTAAGAAAATATACGGGCCAGCCTTCATAGCTGCCGCCGTGCATATATTTTTTTCCCCTCCCTCTTTAATATTCAGCACGTCCTCGGGGGACCTTGTCGTTAAAGGGTTCCTCCATGCGAGGATGATGGGAACGGTCTTGACTATAGGGAGGACTCATTACAGCGAGCCCGCCTGAGTTAATCTGTAGCCATACCTGTGACTCCTCAGCCTCACTTGTGAAGATGAAAATAAAAAGGTATTATGTTCCTGACCTCAAGCCAAGCGTATGCACTCCTCCCCTCCTCCCCCTCTCTCTCTCTCTCTCTCTTCTCAATTGAAGACTCTCAAAGCATTTCTCACCTTCCTTCTTTCTATCACCTTGCTTCATCTTCTTCTCATACGGTGGACGCTTTTATCCAAAGCGCCTCACAGTTCTATGAGTGCATGCATTTTTAGTAAGGCTGGAACCTGTGGGAATTGAAAACTTGAAGGAGTTCTTCTCATCTTTACCTTGTTGCTCTCTCTTTCTACCTTTCCACCCTCTAACCTCGTAGTCCATTCCCAACACAGTCTCACTCTCAAAGTTTTAGAAATGAGCACGAACTCCGAAACGCAGATTACATCTTGTGGACATGAATGACATCAAGATTACATTCCTCTACCGCATAAGGATTATGTGACAATAGCATGAATTGGACACGCCATTTTCACATGTTCATTATGTGAAAAGGTTAGCTAACGGTTGAGTTTAGTCAAGTAAAGCCATTTTGGTAGATGTTAGGGTTAAAATAGGCAACTAAAACACTTTGATTAAGGCTTGGTTTAGGTTAGGCAATTAAAACAGTAAGAATTTAGTTCAGTAGAAGAAAATGGAAACTTCACTCAGTAGAAAACGTATTCACATACTGTAAGTTGGGAATTGAACCGGGGTAGTCAGAGTTGAAGATAAACGTCTACACCCATCCACCACCCCAACCTCTGTGTTATTTCAATATCAAACTACTGCCTGTTTCTAGTCTTGTCTCCTCCATGCAATCCTTTTGTGGTGGAGGAAACGTATTTCTCTCATTTTTCGTGCACGGAGCATGATATTTTCATTTTAAGACATTGTGCTCATTCTGAAATTTCATTAGACCGGTCTGCCGTTACAGAGGAATCCCATCCTGAGACCCGTAAAACAGAACGGGGGGCCGGCAGCATCAGCAGCACGGATCTACAGTGCGGTTTCCGAGCTGAGCGCAGGGAAGGCCCCGGCACAAAGAGAAGCCCTGTTCCCCCGCTGATGAGCCAGCACAAACTGCCGGCCCCCTCACTGAATCATTCCCCTAGTAAACGTCCTTCACCATCGGCTTTTATGCAGCGCACACAGCCCCCTCGCCCAGACCTCAGGCACTGTAAACGGCGAGCAGGGTCAGTGTAATTGAAATCATTAATCGTGTTTTATTCCACTTTGGGGCAAAGTAAGCTTGAATTGGAAAGAGGTGGGTAATGGGTTGGGATAATGTACCAGCCTTTGAGGGAAGCAGATGAAACAATATTGAGTTGCATAGACTATTACTAGAGTTTGAAAGGTGGAGCAGTTGTAGATCCAGGATTATAACGCTGTCATAATAAAATCATTGATTTATCTTTTGGCATTAATCTCATACTGTATTGATTTTCCACATTAAATTAAAGACATGAAGACGTAAAAAGACATAGAAGGACACACACACACACACACACAAACACACACTGTGATATTACGTATCCCATGGAAGTAATAATGTGAAGCAAGGCCAAACAAATAAAGGAGTTTTTGATGAGGGTGAATCATCATCTCTGAATCAAACATGCATCTCTTCCATAACAAGGTAACTATCTATTGTTAAGGCTACACTCTTGTATTCACAATAACCAAAACGTCAATAGTACTAGCATTGTAAAAGATTGGATTCAATATTGAATTTTATAATTGTTCGGTACTTTCACCAGATGTGTAAAGCTGAAATTCAATTTCAACATCACCTCCGGAGGGCAAATGTTTGGATGGCACATGGATTGGAATAGTTTAAAGAAGAAGAAGAGGGAGGATGGGAACAAACAGAGCCAGTCAGTCAGTCTGGACAGCTGAAAACATGACTGCAGCGTCAAACCATCACCACGTCTTAAACTGAATCCCAGTCCATCTAAACTGGTTGACAAAACTGGTACACTGGTAAAATATGGAACTGTTTCTCTTACCGAGCCAAGATGGACACCCAACTGACATCAAAACCCCTGTGGAAAAGTTTCTACAAAGCTACAAAAGTCAAGAGTGGTAACACAATAAACTTAGCAAAAAATCATTGTTGTTGTGTTTACTTGTTGGCCTTGGTATCGTAGTCATATCTAAATCTTATATTAAACTTAGTATTGGTATAAAAGTCAAATCTCTGGTGTTCTGACAACACTAGGCCACACCATGGTCGCCATCTGATCAGAATCAACAAATCATTAGCATAATCTATTTACATTTGCCCTGGTGTCACGTCCCAGATGCCACGGCAGCAGCATCTATTGTGTGTGTGTGTGTGTGTGTGTGTGTGTGTGTGTGTGTGTGCGTGTCTGAGCCAGACAGAGCTCAAGTTCAAAGGTGACTGTCTGCTCGCTCCATGTCGACCCTGTTTGCACGTCCAGAGAACAGGGCACCCTGGGGTGCAGGGGCACAGCACAGAGTCCTGTACCGCCGCGGGGGCCCGGGCCGCCCGCTCCGGGCACGCTGACCCCTGATGCCGTGCTCCCAGTTTGGCTGTGACCTCTGGGTGTTCCCCCGCGAGAGAGAGAGAGGCCAACGGTGTCAGCATGTGTCCGAGCCGTTTACACATCACTCAGGACCGAGATTTGACAAGCATCATGCTCTGAGAATAAAACTGAAGAGGTCCTTTCCAAAATGCTACAGTTTGTATCCATTTTGGGGAAATAATCTTTACCTCAAGTTCATTATTCAATGTCTCCGTATAGAAAATCCAGTATGTAAAGGTGTTATCGTTTAATCAGGCAAGGACTTAAAGCGGTACATTTTTATTTTTGCGACATCTTTGATTCTAAGCGCTCACTGCTGTGGTTTCGTTGCACTGCACTTCCCAGAGATCACCTGTCAATCAAACAGTGTGTGATTGTTTATTACAAACAAACCGCTGTTGCTGCTGCTGTAAAATACATCACTTTCTGTGAGCCAGAGGATTTTCCCCAGGAGAGACCTACCAGACACCGGGTGTTTAGAACAGCAAATGTAAAAGCTTTCATGAACTGGAAATAGGCTGAATTGCGATTGTGTTGTATCAATCAGCGTTGGAGTAGCAAAATGAACATTTACTTGTATGAAAATGCTGCAGATTATTGCTTAAAGTTACCTAACATCCTTTAAAAAAGTGCAATAATCTGTTTTAATTTCATGCCATCGATCATGTTGTAAGAGTAGGTATGTTTTTTTAAATGGTGGATATCTCATTTTGTAATAAAACTTTGGCTGTACCCTATGAAAATTTTGCTCGGAAATGACAGCATGAAGGAAGCACAAGGCTGGGGCTTCATGCTAAACAAGGTTAACCAGTTATGCATCATTAGGAAAAATACTGTAATACTGTATCATATTGAGGTGCATATTTTGCCAAATCTTTTTGCCGCTGACAAATGTAATAAATTCTCTTTGATCCAGCATCCCAAGTCACTGATTTGAGTTAGCTGGTTAAGAGAATTAGCTTATAACGAGTAATAAAGGATCATATTATTTCAAACGACAGTATAAACATTATAACTTTACTTTATTTCCACTTCATCAGAGCCGACTCTGCCAGCTCTTCAGTCAGTAAAGTATAGTTACTCACTAACCTCAAAAACTTTATAACCTCATACAAACTTCTACTTTGTGATCTTAGGTGAATACAAATGACCATGAAAAATGTGTTTAAAAAAAGACATTCCATCTTTCACAAGGTTAAATGTTTTTTATGCATACCAATGACGAGCCCCATCAGATTCTAATGAATTTCCTACAAAGCGTTCCGACTAGCCTTTCCTCCCGACAGCAATTAGGTGACTAAACCCTTTCCAAGAGGTCTGCGAACCCATTTTGTGGCCAGATTGAAAGCTATTCATCACAGTTGGCATTCCCCCTCAGTTCTGCGTCACGCACCGTGCACGTGCCACATTTCAGTGCTCTGCAAAAAGCTACTTACATATCGGAGCGGAACATAATGGCCTTTACCTTTATTTGCTGCACGAGGCAAGCAAAAGGCCTTTTAGCTTTCATGTGATAAAACGACCGCTACCGAGGGAATAAACACAAACTACATAAATGATTGCCCCCATGGACGTCTAAATAGTGCGAGTATTTTAATGTACCTTACATATTGAATCATGTCTTTGGGCATATGTACACACTACACAGCATGTTGCAGCCTGCACTGTATATGCATGAAGTGGTGTGTTAGAAATAAATCACAATAAAACGTTTTTGGGGTTATTATGTCAGCCAATGAATACATAATAGAATAAGACTCTACCTACACTGGCTTCACTGTTAGCAAGCAACATAATGGCAACCAAAAGCTTGTATGTAAAAGTTCCATATATGACAAAATACTGTTTATATGTGCATATAAATCACAGGCAAATAAGAACGATGTGAAAGAAAAGGACTTGGGAAGCATTCGGGTGAGTAAGTTGTCACATTGAGTCGAAATGTATGGCGGTGGGAAGAGACGTATAAGAGGAGGGCAGCAGAGCCAACATGTGCAATGTGCTTCCTATAGGCTTTCCTGATAGCACGCACACTTAATTTCCTCAGTCATGCGTTTGTGTCTGCAGGGGAGGAGGAGGAGGGGCAGGAGGAGAGAGTCCGTGGAGGAAGAAAAGAAACGAGAGAGGAGAGAGATGGGGAAAGGGAGTGAAACAACAAAAAAAAAAAAAAACGCAGCACGGCTTTATAGTAGAGCTAGATCGTGATTTCTCGCCAAAGTGGAACTCGATTTTAGCAAACATGACCGTTCTTTGACCCTCGGAGCAGGGGGCAGATGGTGGCGAGGATTAAAACGGAGGCATGGGGTGGTGGGGGGGGGAGTAAAGGCGTGGCGAATCAAAGAGGAGGGGGGGGGGGGAAAGAGAGTACAGAGAAATTAGCCGTCCCTTTTTAGAGCTTTGCCGTTTTTTTTCTTTTTAATACGCCACAAAGACATATTAACATAATCGCCGCTAGTCTCTGCTATCATCAAATCGATTCAATCCCCCTCTATTGTCTAGGTCCTTTGGGAGAAACATCAGTATCTGTGTTCAAGGTGAACCGTGTGCGTTCTTGTGTGTGTGTGTGTGTGTGTGGGCTTGCGTGTTTGTGTGTGCACATAATGTATTTGTGGGTGGGTTGTACCCCTGTGGAGACTGTTTGTGTGTGTGTGTGTGTGTGTGTATGTGAGCATGTATGTGCACTCGCAGAGGCAATAAACACCGGCAATAATCAGCGGTCCAGTGAGAGGGCGTGCGACCTGTGGAAACACGGCTCAGCCAGCAACCGCAACCGCATTATCCCACCTAGCTTAAACACAGCGGGAGCCTAACAGTGAGAGAGGCGAGCTTTTGGCCAGAAGGTCGGCAGTTCAAATCGATTTGCAGAAACTAAGCAGGGGAAAGTGGATGAGATACGCCTTCGCCTCTCAAGCTCACACTGTAATTACTGCCCAGGTGCCCTTGAGCAAGGCACTTGACCCGCTGCTGTAAGGGGAGCAGCTGCTGTAAGGGGAGCTACGTGTCGGCCAGTGGCACAAGAATGACTGTGGTTGTGCTGGTCTGTTCCAAGGAAATATTATGTGTATACAGTATAAAATCCTAACCCTTAAAAAATATTACTGGCAATGTACTGTACATTGCATTTCTAGGCCCCTTTTTGTTGTTTGGTGGTGTATATTTCTTATTCTATACGTTCTTATTCGAACATGGACGATGTGACATCATGCTGAGAAATTTCCAGCACAGTTACAGTGGAGTTTAATAGGAGAACATTTTCAGTGATTGAAAACATCAACGGTAAACGTCAGGTTTTGGTGTCGGTCTATCAGAATCAAAGTGGAAGCGCTTCTTTCTAAAGCCGCCATTCTGCATCAATGTTCAACAATCATACAGGGAGAAATGCATCATAGAAGAGGCAGAGAGACCAATTTCTCCAACGACAGTAGCCTCAATAGACCGGAACGCAATGAAGCCACAAGACATTGCATTTTGAGTACGGGCCGTGTTATTTTATTTTTATTTTACGACTGGAAAAACTCGTTCTCTCACTTTTACTATCCTATCTGCTCTCCACCTACACATATAACCCACAGCTGAGTGCAGCAGGTTCACCTTCATTCTCCAGGGATTGTAGAAAGTCATTCTGGGAAATGTAGGAAATCGCTAACTGAAGTAGAAGCAGACAAGGCAGGTTGAGGGAATATGGGTACACCAAAAAAAGTTAATTACAACAAAAATAACTCCTGAAATGCATCGAACATCACAGGTCGATGATATCTAACAGTGTAAGAGGATCAGAGGATGGATTTTTCATTTAATTTCCATGCAGCTGCTCCCCAAGGCAATTGTTATAAATAAGAATGTGTTTGTAGACAACTTCCTGGTTAAGTGAGGGTTAAAACCCAGTAGGAAATCAAATCAGATCAAGGGAAAATAGAAAATGTTTCTTTCCCGCACAAAAGAACCATAATTTGTCTCAACTTTGTGCAATGAAAATCATGTTGTAAGAGTAAGTGTTGCTTCTTTTTCCAATTCAATAGTACATACTGCGAGTGCGAGCAGCAGTGATGATAGGTATTGACTGGCGGATTGCGTTGAGTCTGTGCATGTCTTCCAACTGTCGGCCATGCCTCTCTACCCGCGTGACGGTTTTTATCATATCACACGGGACCCACTGGAGCATGTGTGTGTGTGTGTGTGTGAGGAGGTGCGCTTGTATTGTTGTTGTCAAGCGTGCCCAGATTCCTTTAAACCCGCCGCTAATCCTTTTTTCTGCTCCGATCAGGCGGGGATGGTGTTCGTATGTCATCACAGCGAAACCTTCCCCTCAGAACACACACACACACACACACACACACTTCACACACCTGTGCACTCAAGTGGATGTAGAAAAAAACATGAATAGACACAGGTGTAAGTACAGTACACAGAGTCATACACACACAGTAGTTCAGGTACACCCATCTGGTGCAGCTGCAGACATATTAAGGAGGTAAATATCAACTAGAGATGGGACGATCTGCTTATCTCACAATATGATTTGCGATTTGATACAACCACTATATGATGCAATAAATAAAAGTCCAATGACAACAAAGTCTGACTGTGCAGAATTATGTTTATTTCTGAGCCACACACTAGCAATGGCATGCTAGAATGTAAATTTAAAATTGAAAGATGTCGTTACAAAGTGAAAATAATATAATATGGCTTGAGAGCTTGTGAAATTGTGATGGTCAAGCCGTCTCATAGAGCAGAATAAAATGGAGCTAATATCACGTTTCATTTTTTTCGCGATACATTGAATTTCGATATTTCGTTCCATCCCTATTAACAACCCTGTGGTTCAACCACGGTGCTTGAATTCACTAGGAGAGTAAGTGAAAAGTTCAGCTATATTTGGTGAACAAATCAAGAAGAAAACTTTAATCACAAAAATCCAATGCGTTTCGTATCATAGCCTTCACCCGGCTGACCTAAATGGAGGTTATTATAGCTAAAAAGCATTGGCTTTGTAATTAAAGCTTCTTCCATAATTGCTCACCAATACAGTCATTCAGGCAGAGGATGAAGGCAGTAATCCTGTAACAGAGGAGAAAGCTAGATAATAAGAGCAGGACAAATCGGCAGTCATTGCTGTAAAAAAAAAAATATTCCTATTATCCAGGTGAATCCTTGGCATTTCCTCAAATTCAGTGTCACTGCCATTTACTAATGAAGTTTCATTAATGCTGAATCTTACTGTCATTTACTATCAGAGTAAAGCCTGACGATTTTCTTCCTGATCCATCAACACTCACAGTATAGCGGAAGATAATACTGCTACACAAATTAGTTTTACTATGGCAGCAGAGTTTGTGTGCAGCCTTTGATGTGTGAAGCATAGTTTTAATTCCACATTTTCCATGTGTTTAATATGACGGCTCTAACGATGTAGAATGTAACGAGAGGTAATTGCCGGCGCTAACTATGGCTCTATCGGAAGCCTTTATTGTTCTTTATTGGACACAATTTACACCCTGATAGCACACTCTGCTAAATTGGGCTTGATGCATATCTTCGTTAATGAGCGATATGTGAGCAGTGTGTGTTTAGGCTTGTCTCAATACAGCTATCAAACACAATGCTCACTGCTGTAGCATGAGGGCAAGAGTAATCCGTACAGCTTGAATGCCTGATTATTTTATTTAAATCTGTGTCTAGTTTTACAGAATGGCTTTTCTCTTTACCCGCTGTCCTATATTTTCGCTTTCACCTCCCCCCCACCCCAGTCCTGGAAAAAGAGAACAAATTTTACCCAGGATGCACCGCGATCTGGCCTTTCCATGACCCCATCCGCCATGATGTCAGTGTCTGGCCGCGGGCGGGGTCACACATCGGTCACTTTCGTCCAATCGGAATCCTCTGCGCCGACTCCGCCTGGCCGTCATTGGTGCTGAGACTGCGCCCGCCGACGCCACTGGGAGTGGCGTCTCCGAGCGGACGCAGCGAACGTGACGCCGAGGGGAAAAAAAAAAAGAAAAGAAAGATAAACAGAGCTAATATGGCCAGCCTGCCAGTCGCTCAGAAAATGGAGGATGCCCCACTTTTTCTCGATTCGTTTTATTTCGACGTCCTTTGTTGGCGAGAAGCGCTGCGGCCGTCCCGCTGCGTTCGCCTCATACTCAAGCGGCGTTTTTTTCTCCCTCCGCCTTTGTTTCGTGACAACTCCGGGCTGCTCGTAGTGTTTACAGGTCAGCGGCGGCGCAGGAAGGTGAAGCCGAGTTCGTAATGAGTTGACACTTTGTTCCACATAAAAAAACACCTCGCCTGGCCTTCAAACCCACACAGCTGCGAAGCCCAGAAGAATGTTAACACATTATCCGACGCCCCCCGCTGCTCTCACCTTTGTCCGCCTGCCACCTGACATTAGACTGCTTCACTCTGGCCTTCTGCGGGGTCTTAGCGAGATACGGGGGGGAAAACGGGACACCGCGCCATAGATGTAAAAGTTAGTATCGTGTGTGAAGTGAACACAACACCACCGAGGAACCACTGAAGATGTTGAACACATTCAACTAAAGATCTGTGGTTTCAGTGATCCGTGAGTTGTCCACAGAATAAACCTCAGTAGAAGTTTGCCTTGAATTATCCCTGTAATATTCTGCTGAGATGCAGTGTAAAACTGTGAGCATGAATTAATAAAGTCAAAATCAAAGATAATAGAATTATTTGGGAAATTTTGTTCAATGTACACTACCAGTCAAAAGTTTGGACACACCTGATTGAATGTGCTATGTTTTCATGATCTTAAAGCCATTTTGATCTAAAGGCTTCTGCTTAAATGCTTGAAATTAGCTTTCTAAGTTGATGCCTATGTATGAATTTATTTCCAAAGCCTTTGCCTTTCCAGCAAAGGGCGGCTACTTTTAAGACTCAAAAATATAACTTAGTTTTGATTTGTTTAACACTTTTTTGGTCGCTGCATAATTCCATTCGTGTTATTTCATAGTTTTGAAGTCTTTACTATTATTCTAAAATGTGAAAAATAGTAAAAAATAAAGCAAAATGTGTCTGTCCAAACTTTTGACTGGTAGTGTCGGAAGCTGATTATTTAGATTTCACAGATATAGCCTCGATATATTATTAAATATGAGTTTTGATAGAACTAAAAAAATGGCTGAGGCAAAAATCCCATCTTCATTCCATCCCGAATTTAATCAGAAATTGCTGCGCTCAGGTGATGTATTGCATTTCGGAGATTTACCGTCTTGACAGTTTTCTAAACCGTCTATTTACTGAGGACACACAATAATACAACGCTTTACTGAATTTTCAAGAGAGAAAACAAATAGTCGGCCATTATCGCCAAGCTTGGACGCTGATGTATTTTATCCTGAGCAGCGTGTTTGCAATAAGGAGAGATAAAGGCGAAGCTGGGAATTTGCGGTTTAAATTCCTTTTTTTTTTTTCAACACAGCCCTCTCAAAGTTCCTCAACCGTGCCAGACTGTTTTTCCCCCCGTAAATCAAGGACAGTGAGGAGGACGAGGTGTGATTGCTTTCACACCCAGGAAGTAATCACACCGGACCTGCCACAGCTCTGATTAAGACTGATAAATATCGACGAGCAGTTAATGAGATGTCAGGCAGAAACAGGGCCCTTTCCTCCGTGCCCACCGCCGCCGCCAGCGGAGAGGAAAAATGACCTCGACTCGCCAATGTCATGACCGTCTTTCATAAGTCCAAAGCACAAGTCATTAATTATCCTTAGCTGGTGAGCTAGATGAGAGACGATGCAGCTGGATTATTCACGTCAAGAAAATAGTCACCAGCAGATGCTTGTTGGGATATTATCCTTCATAATTATGGCCGTTAAATGGAGGATGATTATCGTTAATTTTCATTCAACACGGCGGTTTTTTCGTCAGCAGGTTCAGACAGACCCGCGAATGTAGTGTTCAAAAGGCTCACGGCAGGCAGGTCAATTAGCTAATTAAAAGATTATCTTGAGTGTTTGTGTGCTATCGACTGAGCATCTGCTCGAACGAGTCCACGCCCGTCACGAATCTTAAAATCTAAAAAAAAAAGTTAGTTAGATAGGTAAGGATTAGGAATTCCGTAAGCAGCTCATATATGATTTCTTTGGTTAGTATAAATGACACAGCGCTGTTATTCTGCAAAGTAAATACGGAGTTATGCCTGAAGCCGTTTTGCGAACGCTGAGGAAAAACCCGAGAACCCACAAAGAAACACACACAAACAAGAGTCCGCGAGGCGTCTGCTGAACTGTGATGAGGACGCCGGCTCAGCGGGGGGGCTGCAGGATGCTCCGCTCATTATCTCACCAGCCATCGTGTTTGCGTTGCTGCATGTGTGTGGGCTCTATTCACCGGAGTAGCAGGCCAACGTCAGTGCGGTTTCACGCTAGGCCATGTGATTTACTCATAATGGTACTGTACCACGCTCTGCTTACAGTAAATTAAGCTCCCTATCTTGATGACTGCAGGCGCGAGGACATCTTATCTCCCCGCGGCGGTATTTTGATGAGCTCGTCGGATGGCGTCGCCGTACCTGAAGGCTGCAGCACCTTTTTGACCACGTGATAGATTCCCCCGCCAACCGTTCCAGCTTTGACCGTGAACTCCAGGCCACCCCGCCGTCCCCGAGCGCGGTCCCCGTCGAATATTGTTTCCCTCTGGCAGACGCACACCCAAACCACGACTGGTGATCCATCAGACACAGAGACCACGCAGCTGCACCCAAACACCCAACAATAGGAGGCTTGTTCTGGGGCAGAGAATGCAGGGTGCCCCTTTTGGAGAAAGGGGCGATGTAAAAGGGGGGGGGGGGGGGCGGTCAAATATTTCGGGGGTTTTGGAATAGGATAATCCCTTGTGATGTCCCTGTGAATGGAGGCGATCGTCTGCAGATTTTCGGGAGCATTCAGCGAGGTGAAACGCTCACCACATTGCTACAGAAATATTTGATATTTATATAGCTGGCATGTCTCACTCTGGAGGGTTGAGCATTCCTATCTGTTCTGCACAAAAGAAGATTATTTTTGAAAATGCCATACATCAGTTATGTAAGACAAACGTGTTAACCAAGTACTTACCTATCATCCTGAAAACAAACTGAAATTGCTGTTATTCCTTGTGTAAGAGTAGATGTTTTTCCAAATAGTGGAAATCTCATTATGGAAAAAAATTCTTCACATAAACATATTGAATGGTTTATGCTGGAGTGACATTTCACATTATGAGACCATGGGAAGATCTTCTAGTCCTTTTCATAACTATAACAAGGACCAAATGAAGTTTTCTGACATCTTGTACAATGCAGAGCAAACAAATTCCCTCTGAAGTCACGGGGGATTCGTCCGTCATAACATGTATTTGCACTGCGTTGTACCGGCGGCGTATTCCAGGTTTCTTTGGACAGACTGAACAAAGCGGACAGCATGCCAAACCAAATAGGAATGTAATAAATAATTAGCATCGTCATGTACTGAACAGACAGCAAGGTAAAACAATGGCACCGAGGCCTGTGATGTGTGACTCAGTGAAAGTGACATTTTACAGATGACCGCTGGAAAAGCAATTAAAGGAATTTCATGACACATGTTCTCAACTCTTGTAGGCAAATGTCCCATTGAATTGGTGCTTATCTCTGCATATTTTTTTGTATTGAATTATTTATTTATTTTGGGGTTTTTTGTTGTTCTTTGCTTTTACAGCGCCCTTACTAAAGCAAGGAAACAAGAGTGCACACACACACACACACACACACACACACACACATACTTCTTTGTTGGAAGTATTTGCCAATTAGCAAGTTGTGGCGGTGGAGTGGTAATTAGGCTTTCCAGTCGGCTGGTGTCTGTGTACAGCTTAGCTGAGACAGGTCCGAAGCTAAACGCCTCGCTATTTGTCCAGCAATTATGTCAGGTCCCCATGTCACAGTACAGACGTGACCAATTAGCTGTGCCAAGCTAAAGAGAAAGAGAGGGATTATGGCAGAAGAGAAGGGAGAGGATGAAAAACGAGACAGAGAGCGGGTGGGGGGTGTTGGGTGTGTGTGTGTGTGTGTGTGTGTGTGTGTGGGGGGGGGGGGGGGGGCATGTAAGGGAGAGGGTAAGAGATAGTCTTCAGGGAATAAGAGAGAATAGAGGAGACAGAGTTGTGCTTTGGAAATGAGCGGGAGGAGGGTGTGTGTGTGTGTGTGTGTGTGTGTGTGTATGTGGAGCGGATTTCTTTTCGCTAGCTATGTGTGATCATGTTTTGCATTGATCCTCGCCCTGACCGACATGTGCCTAAGACGTGCTAATGCATAGCGATATTTATGCTAATGCCAGCCGCGCTGACCGGGGGGGGATAAGAAATTAATCTTTATTGACGTCTCAATAATTCTCCCTCGCGTTATATGACATATTTTGATGAAATAGGCCTGCATACAATCGATATTCTCCAGCTCTGGGTAATGTGACACTATGTCAATAGCCGTAGGAGAGTATACAGTGCTGTAGTTCATATTGGCATTGGTCCATATTTACTTCAAACTGACAGACTATACTATGTATTGAGCGCTGAAGGAGTGTTAGCTATTTGGGCTAGTCAAAACACCTCAAAGTCTGTGATACGGTCCCAATCTGCCTCAGTGTGCTTGGTCCTGGTTCAATTTCTTTTTCTTCACAAGGAGCTTATAAGCTTCCTTTGCCAGTGCGCTGCCACGGTGCTCACCAAGCGGACTGACAGTAGCTGGTTACAATTGCAAATGAAGAGATAGTAGAGAATGCAGGTCCTGTGTCCGCGAAATGCCGCTGGCCCTTTAAAACATGTCCGGGGGCCTGCCCAACCGAATCCATCATCTGAGAAGAACAGTGGAGAATGAGAGTCTGTAAAGTCGGGGAGTTTGTTGAGCTCCCCAGCTTCCACCTCCCTCTGATCTGAGATGGAATTTATTCTGCCTGCTGCAACACAAAAAGAACCCACATAATCCTCTGTTGAAACTTCTCCGAGCGCATCTAGGGGTGAGCGTTTCGAAAATATCTGCTCTACCCAGACACCGAGACCGCCCGATCCAAGGCTCCGTATTTAATTGGACAGGGAAAGGGAGAGAGGGGAGCCAGGGGACACGGCGAGGGGGCGGATGAGGTAGAATGCATGATCCGAGCATCTTTCCCTTTTTTGCTGGAAAACAAGACTGTTGGCTTTGTGCCTACAGAGATGAGTCGAGCTCATATTAATTAGCGGGTTTGAAAGGCAATATTGAGAGCTTTTGTGTTTTGAAGCTGTTGACATGCCTCTTGTGTGGATTGCAAACTTTCTGATTTGATTGTGACAACGTATTTTGCAAACTTGGAAGCCTGAGAGCAAAACGTCACTGTTGCGATGGTAACTTTTGAGACATCATGTCTGATTAAGAATTATGGCATTATGTTTTGCACATCAGATGTGCAATTTAACTCAAGCTTTTCACAGTTAAATCTAGCAAACTACTTTGGAACGGTGGTCTTTAACTCATAGTAACGACCTCAATAATGGCGAGGAACTTAGCAACTAAAGGAGCATTAGAAATAGATGAACTCTGGGTAACTTCTCCCAAGGATCAATATCCACTCATCAGATGCCCGCGGCTATAAAGATGAAAGATAGCATTACACAAAAATATTTTTACAGACAGTGCTACTCTAAATGTCCTCGGGCTTTTCCAAGGCAAGGGAATAATGCAGCCGCAACCTGTCTGAAAACTAAAACATCAAGTCAGAAAGCTCTGGATGGGAAACGAACAAAGCCTTGAATTCCTGCTTAGGTATACACAGCACATTAACATAATTGGGCAGAGTTAAACCTGGGAGTGTGGTGTGTTTATTTGAAGCAGATCATTATCTGGAATTGAGGCTGTGTTGCCACTTTATCAACCAAGACATGTTATTGTGAAAACTGCTGGAAAACTGTAGGAAGTTCTGACAATGATTATGGGAGTGCGAGACGGCCATAAATGATAAGCAGTGAAATCGAATATGTTTGTCTTGGGCAATTACTTGACTAGATTGAAGAACATGTGTTTGTTGATGAATTGGCACGGTACCCCATGACTGAACTGTGTGTAAAGAACAGTTTAAGTAAGTCCACATGAATCCAAAACACCACACAAAGACTCAGACAGGAGATTGGGTCACATTTCTTAAATAATTTAATTGCAAAAGGGTCTTTTAAAAATATTTCTACAAGAATGCATCATCATTTTTTTTTTTTTTTAGTAATTTGTTGTGTACGTCTGCACCATTAAATACATCTCAATGCTTTTCAAAGAGGAATTAACAATTGCATTTCTCAGCGCTTCTTTCTTCCGTTTATTTCCCCCCACCTCACTATACATGTACAATACTCTTTAAAACATCTCACTTCTTTTCATTAAGGGGGGTTTTTCAAAAGTGACCAAAAGACAGGTGTAAAGTGAGCTTGTTAAAAGAAAAGAAAAGGAAAAGAATGCACTGTATATATTTATTTAAAACAGAGGGATGAAGAAAAGAAAGTGTTAAGGGAAGGGAAGGGTTGGGGTGGGGTGGGGGGGGGTCTGATGGATGGCTGGGTTTTGGGATGCAAAGTAGGGAAGGGAAGGTGGAGGGAATGTCAGGATAGTTTGAATCCTGTTGGCACACACAGAGATAACCACATCTGACAAAGCCTAGACTCTGCTGATCAAAGTGTATTTCTGTATAAAATGGCAATACTTTTTTTTTTTTTTTTTTTAATCCACGCACTCTCACACACACATACAAACATGAGAATCCATCTTAATGTCAGCGTTGAGCAGAGAAGCCGGTCAGTAGGATGAACGCACGACACAAGCAGAAGAGTTTCTTTTTCCTCTCTGAAGAACTGCGGATGGTTAAGTGTGAAACAACACTCCCAGAATGTGTGAAAAAATCCACCCAAAGATTTTGTTCGCAGTTGACGTGATGGCAGTTTAATCATTTTAAGATGCGCATCGGCGGCAAGTTGAGCTCATCACTCACGGTCGGTCGGCTCCGGCGAACACAACGCCAGACCCCGGCGCACCATGTGCACCTCATCAATAGTTCATGCAAGCTCCAAAGCGCTGCCATTTTTCATGAGTGGGCATGTCTGCCATCTGATTGTGTTTAGCCCCCTGTGCCCCCTCCCTTCTCTCCTTTTTCTTTTACACTCATCAACTGTGTCTTGTTTGGTGCCACATGCGAGTTTGTAATAGTGGGGGCTGGCTGATTGAGTGATTGAGTTGAGTGGAGGAAGAGGGAGGAATATTTTTGCTGGGAGACTTTCAGTAAGAGTAGAGCTTCTGATTGCATTCATTTCTTTCTTCTCTCATCTCATCCCCAAACGTGGACTATGTCACTCTTTCCCTCGGAAAATGCTGTTTTGCTTTGGAGAGAAACAAAATGATTCTGCAGAATGATATGAATCAAAAAATGTATGCTCGTCTAACAGGCATTTTCAACACTTTCTCATCATGTAAAAATAGCACCGCCGGTGCCGGCGCTGCTCACTCTGAGCCGCTGCATCAGAAATCCAAACTGATACTTTGATGAAAACCATCCAAGGTTTTGAGACTTACTTCCTGCGCAGTTTGAGAACATAATTGTTGATATTACTACTTGATTGTGTACTACAACTGTTTCAGGTTAGTAAGCCCTTTACACAGAGGGGACTAGCAGTACTGAAAACGTCTGTTTGCGGAATAAGATGAAACGATATAAAATAGGGAACACATGGTTGTTTTGCATAATATCCTCAATGGCTTTCGGAGGGGTTCAAAAGAGGCTGACAAGAGTAATATGGCAAGACGTAATGCACACACGCTAACATCACGCTATCATTACACACCTAACTAATAATATTCACATATTGCATTGATCAAGTCCGACCCAAACAATACGGAGACTGTCTGGGAGATGGGACTAATGGTACGGCTCCATCCCTTAATCCGCCACCTCCAAACACCCCTCTGTGGGAAGCTCCAATAGTACGGTCTAGGTGATGCAGCTGCTATCATTTAGGATGAGGGGCCTGCAGATTTTGGCTGTCTGCACGCCAAGGCTGTTGATCCCGCACTGTACTAATCAGGCAACGGCCCGGGCTGAGACAGGATGATTGCAGGCCGGACAGGAAATGAAGAGAGATAATGATAGGTCGGCCCGCCGTATGTCTGCGCTGATGCTCGCTCGTATCCTCGCAGCGGCAGATTGGCCGCCGCGTTAATCGACCTGACAGACGAGGACCAATGGGCTTCTCTCCCGACAGCTCTGGGATCTCTGACAGGTATCCCGTTGCAGAGAGGCAAGCCATAGGTCCTGCGATGGAGCTCCGCCTCTGGGTCTAGTCTGATGATTGGCAGGTAGGCCGAGCAGTCTAACACAGCTCCATCTCTAAACCTGCTTCGTAACTACTCTCTCTAAATTCCTGCAGGTTGCTCTGGAAGTATTGTAAATGAGTAAATTAAAAACTAGGAGAAGTTTTTAGATGTTTGATGAAACCACTGAGATGCCTTTAAGGGGTTTGTAGGAAGTTTTGAGTTGATAAAAGGTGCCTGGAAGACGACCACTAACCGCACAGGGCTTCACGATAAACTCCTCTTTATGCTGAGAATGGACTGGGGAAGCTAAAGATCCAGTTAAGGTGGTCAAATCAAAACGCTGACCTGAAAATACACACTAGCTCTAACGCACCCGCTCAGACAGACTCACACTCAAAGAGCGAGAGGGCGGTGTGTCGATTAGGTCCGATTCCAGCAAGTCAGTTTAACATTCATACTTTTCATCTCTTCCTCTCTACCTCCTGTCTTTCTCCTTCTTTCTCGCTCCTCTTCATCCCTCGCTCTCTGCTCATTTCACTCAGAATCAAACATTTCACAACAAACACTTTCCCGTTTTGTCAAAACACCATTTTTCTTTTGTGTTATTTATCTTATTTTTGTTACAAAACATGTACAGGCTGTTTAGAACAACAACAAAAATACAATATCCAATTTATATGCAATTTCTTGTGTTTTTCTTTTTTTTTTAATAATCATCAATTCATTTGCTGAATCCTCTTGGGGTCTCTCTTCCTCCTGATTGTTCCAAGTCCACAGTCCCACATGGCCTCTAGTCCGTCAGGTTTGGGGGGGGGGAATACAAATAAATACATAGGGTGGGATGTCAAGAAATTAAAGAATTTTTGATTATTTCTAAATCCGGATAATAGTAAGAAGAAAGTAAGGTGTCTCTCATGGTTTGCTCTCAGTTTCTGTACGATGCATATATATATATCCAAAGTTCATTTTTTTGGATTCAATAAAAAAAGAACGTTTAACAGTTGTCCACAGAATATAGCGTAATTGTTTCAGATATAATTGCTCCTTGTCATGGTTCAGTTCATGCGTTAATTCTCCACGGTGGCAGATAGCAGAAGCTGTATTGTACAGTATATTTGTGTGCAACTTGATACACTCGCACATTCACGCATGAACACTAAACCACACATACAAACACACTCTCTTGCTCTCTCTATCTCTCTCTCACACATATACACACACACACACACACAAAAAAATGCACACAAAAGGCCAAGTGGTCTTTGTATTGTGTTGCCACAGTCCTTGTTTCCCCTCAATCACATGAAGCGTCCAGTAGGGGTACTTGGGTTTGACCGGCCATTTTGAAAACACAAATCTCCCAAAAAAAATGGTGTATGAAAACAAAAGAAGATCAAAACGGTGGGTGGACAAACAAAAAAGAACAACATTTTTTTATGCGTAGAAAACACAGTTGATGAGCAGATGATCCCAAGCTATGAAACTATCCTGAGTGGCCTCAGGTCGTGGTGACGAGGTCGTCAGGTGACCCGCAGGGGACTCAGCAGCCAAACAAGTGTCCAGAAACTTCAGCTGCTCTCATTTGACCCCTTGACCTCTGATCTTCTTGACCTTTGACCCCAGCCCATCATATTTCCTCTTCCACTTCCTCACCCTCCTCCGCCAAGTGCCCTTTTAGATAACACACCTTCAATATGAAGATGGGGAATAAAAACACACACGCGCACAGTAAAACAACTTCTAGCAGGGGAAAGATTTTCTCCTCTTATTTCCTCCGTGTCCAAAACACTTCTATTTTTGGTGTGAACGCTCGTTCACTTTTTTCTCGTTTTTTAAAACCTGGGTGTTCGTTCTTTACTACGTATTAAGTGTCCGTCGAGGGGCTTTTTCTGTCATGGTCGGGTGGAGGGTCGGGGAGAAGGGCTCTCGCGTGAGGATCAGAGACTCACATTTGGGGAAACGGGGCTAAGGTCCTGGCCAACCTCACAAAAACACGCACGCATGCAAACGTCAACCCACACCAGAGCCGGTGAGGCACGCATGGGATATAAGGGGGTTCACTCTTCCTCCTTTTTCAAAAATACACGAAAGAATCCTGATAAATGTCTCGTTGGATGGAAAAAGAAACAATGACGAATAACACAAAACACAGGAACAGGAAAATGGAAGTGGTAGGGGGGGCTGAAAAAAAAGGAAAAAATAAACTAGTCAGAGGCACTGCAAGCCAGTTTCATAGCGTCTAATTGGCAGAGATGGGTCAGGCAGCTAGGGTTTCCCATTGGCTCTCTCTCTCTGGCACAGTTCCTCCCCCCTTTTTCCTGTCCGGCTGTCCGTCGGCTGGTCTGCGCGTCCCGTCTCTCAGACCTGGACAGGGAGTGTTTGGTTCATCTGTAGTCTCATGTCCTGAATGCTGCCGAGGATCTTCTTCTGGTGTCCGGCCAACGTCACCCCTATCCGAAGCAGGTCTCTGAAAAAAACAAAGGAGAAGAAAATAAGAACAGGTGGCTCCGTCATAAAAAAATAAAAGTAGACAAACATCGCGTCGGACAGAAGCTGAAGTGCAAATTTCACTGTCACACGCAAGTAAACACAGTCACCGCCGGCGGGTAGGAGCAGGGACAGGTGAGCATCTTTGCAATCACCCATAAAATGGCTTCCTGAGGCCATGTCAACAAAACGGCGACACTCATCCAACTGCACCGAATCTCAGCCTTAATGCAACATACTTCCATCGCCTGGCAGGTGGGCGAGCGGAAGGGAGCCAAAGACTCATAATGTGATGGTTAATGATTAAAGAGCAAACCGAGCTACTGTTAGGCAGCTGGCATACTTCACAGACTCCACACCAGTCCGCCAGTGAGGCAGGAACTCAGAAAAAAAACATGCGTTAAGTAGTTTTTGTCAGATATTAGACGGATTACTCAGTCAGTAATCTGTCATTCAGACTTAGAATGGGCCTGTGTGTCAGTGAATCAGCTTTCAATTGGCCACTGCCGCCTAAAAAATATCCATGGAAATAAGACGGCAAATGGGATTGGAAAGCGTAAATCAGTATGATGGCCAAGCACTCAGACGTTTATTGTCTCAACCGCCAGCTGTAGTGTCATCCCAAGAGCGAGCGGAGGGCCTTAACCTCCGATTGAGGACGCGGCGGGGAAATGTGAAAATGTTGACGTACAGTTGACATCACTAAACTGTTAAAAAGGCCTGGGAGAGTGCACCTGCTGCGGCCGTCGTTAGTCAGACGGCGTAATCTAATCGTCGTGGCCGTGTTGGTTTAACACGGTGGAATAATATCGCCAGGACCTCTCCTTTCCGCTCGCCTGTTTGTTTTCCCCAGCCGATAGCCGGGGAAGAGAGCGAACCGCGGCTGGCGTCTGGGGGAGCGATTAGCTGACCACTGGTGTTCTGCCACTGTCTGCGTCCTCTCCGTTCACACACACACACACACACACACACACACACACACATAATCTAATATTACTCACAGACACCATGCCCTCTGCTTGTCTCAACGTCTTTGTGGACTGATCTATTTGAATACAAACGTGTGCATACAGAGCTGTACATGTGTGAACAAACGCACACACACACACACACACACACACGTCCACACCGCCCATTCATCCTCTTCTCTCACACACCAGCCAAATAGGGGTGCATCACTGCAATTTCACACAAATAAATGGTGTTTTTTTCCACCTTTCGCCATCCCCATCAGCGCAGCGACGGAGGATGAAATGATAATAAATGGGCGCCATTAGAGGAATTACTGGCCATTAAGGGCAACAGAGAGCCACAGTACACCACACCTGTCAGCCTGGCCAAATTGAAACAAATTACCTCCACCTCCATTGCCTATTATGCGGCTAATGAGGATGATTTATTCATCATTATTATACTAATTCATTTATTTGATCATCACTGGCCTCCAATTTCCATGACTTCCATTACATCATTTCCTGTTTGTAAACACACAAGGAGGTTTGCAAGTTGTCACGGTCAACTGGAGGTCATTGTTTAGGGTAGTGCATACTGAAATAAAGCTCCCAGTTAAAAGTGTGTATTTGTACATTATGAATCTGATTTGTTCACTTCCAAAGCGGCCCGATTGTTATTGGTCCCTTCCTGATTACCTAATCCTCCCCATTTTACAACAAACCTATCCTGATTGGTCAATTATACACCTAATTACAGGAAGAGCTTGGAGGATTTTGTGTTTTCTCATCTTGAGTTTCTGCATAATCTCTCTCTCTCTCGTGTCTCTTGGCAAGTTGCATCAGCAGTAATGCACTGCCAAAGCTGAAACTCTCAGATTTTTCATTTTAGTGTCCTTGTAATATGCAATACAGTATTTGCTTAGTATTGGTACACATAATAACAGTAAAAAGCATGGTACATCTACAAACTTAGGGCACAACTAACGTACTTTGCAAATTTCTTGAAGACGTACCAGTACAGTAAAATATAATATTGCATATTACTTCATTTTTGTTATCCCCTTGACGTCTGAGCCTCCACTGTGCCCACTTATTCACATCTCAAGCTGTTTAATTTTAGCCATGAGACTATTTTTATTCCCTCAAGGTCAATGTGAAGCATGCTAATTTGACTCTCTCCCTCGCCCCAGTCCATCACTTTAGGCCTGATTTAGCCGAATCGGCTCCCTCTCCACTCACTCTGCTGTCATCTGGGCCACCAGGTCGAAGGAAGCAAATCCGGCGTTGACGAAGTTGTCACGGTAACGGCTCATCTTGATGGCGTCCAGCCAGTCCCCCACAGTGGTGAAAGTGGTATAGTCCGGCACACAGCGGTCAAGCAGGGGCTGGGACACCCTACATGGAGGAGGGAGGGGGGGGGGGGGGGGGGGGAATTGGTAGAGGGGGAGAGAGAAAGAGAGAGAGAGAGGGTTAAGGTCGTCACTCCACCACCTCTGCCGGCCAACCTCACCCCCAAACGCCCCCCACGAGCGCCACCTCTCCATCTCTCCATCTCTCCTCCTCTCCTCCCCTCCTCTCCTCTCCTCTCCTCCACCTGTAGGGAGTCGCAGAGCCCGAGCCAAGAGAGACAGAGAGGGAAGTGTGTGGGGTGGGGGGGTGGGGCGGGGAGGCGACCACCTTTGTCACTGCGGAGAGACTGGCTGGAGGCTCGGCTGGCGGATGCTGGCGCTACAGCTGGGGAGGAGGAGTGTGTGTGTGTGTGTGTGTGTGTGTGAGTGTGACGCTGCGTTCAGACAGCAGGCAAATGAAATGCATGAAATGAACTCCCGTTACTTTCACTTCCAGGAAAACAGTGTATCTTTAATGGTGACCTGGTAAATATAAATTCCAACCAATAAAATCATCACAGATTTTTGGACAATCCCGCCCCTCCACCCCTCCCATCAAATAAAACTGCTTTTCTCTCCTGATATTCAATTGGTTTAGACTTTTGAATGATCCCCCGCTGCATTATGTCCCGCCCCAACATCAAATCAAGGAAGTAAAGATGCCGTTTCATGGGTTCTTTAAGGCTGACTGCACATAGTAATTTACAAGTGACCAGATCGGACTTGCGGGTTTAGACAATATAATCATTACGGCATTAGTCGTCATAGTAACGACGCAGGTGCACGCTGACTAAAGGCGCGTTTTCTGTCCCAACAACAATTTCCTGGTCACGGTGCAGCGAGAGGAAGCATGAAACCTCTTCATTTGTCGAGGCGCCGCTATTCTCTTGCTGGCTCTCCTGCATGTTTGTTGTTGTCTGCGCCTCTTGACGTCAAATATGTGTCACGTGTGAACGGTGGGAAAACAAAAACACTTGAAATCCGATCTGAGTGGTCAGACTGAGTTGCATTTTCATGAATGCGATTTGAATCACATTTTAAGGTGGTTTAAATCTCGTCTGAAAAGATCGGATTCCATGTGTTTTTTTTGCTGGTCAGAAAAAATATCCGACTCGTATTGGATACGCGAAAAAATCGGATTGGAGCTGCTGGTCTGAACATAGATGAAGTGGCGGGGTACGGGCTAAAGCCGTGGTGACTGCTTTATTTACATCTTCTCACGGTGTGTTTGAATGTGTGTGTGCGTGTGTGTGTATGTGTGATCTTGTTGGCATGTTATCCGAGGTCTGCTAGACAAAAGGATGCGTGCAACACAATCCCGCAGAGGTGGAAAGACATTTCCGAAACAGGCTTCATGACAGGGGAGAGATATCTGCGGAATGTAAACACAGATGTGGCTCAGATGTGTGTGTGGTTGCGTGTTGGGAGTGACTCACGAACCTGTGGATGCTGGAAAAACATGTGGGGGGGGGGGTGACTCACGAACCTGCAAGTTTGCAGTTTGTGTCTTCATGTGCGTGTGTATGAGTGTATTTATTTGTGCGATGAGTCCATGAATCTGTGTGTGTGTGTGAACGTGCCCGCCTGCATGTGTGTTTGAGTGTGTTTAGGTGTGTATCGCATGTGCCTACACACCTGTCGACAGGCAGCAAGGCCTTTCTGAAGAACACGAACCTAACCCCCTCTGCTGATCAATGCTGCAGATAGAGAGGCCACCTTGGGAGTTTTAATAAAACTGTACTACAACTCAGAGAGGAGTGGAGTGGATGAACGAGAGAGAGAGAGGAGGCGGAGGGGGGGAGACGGGAGCCGAGGGGAGGCGAAGGAGGAGAGACAGACGAGGGAGCGAGCGAAGAGAAAGAGCGCCACTGTCTCCCCTCCTCTCTGCTCTGTTGATCCCTGTCGTCCTTTTTGATGGCATTAGATTCATTAACAATTAAAGGAGGGATAGAGGGAGAAAGGGGGGAAAAGAGAGAGAGAGAGAGAGAAGGGGGAGTTAATAAGAGTGATACAGAGGCTCCATTGAGTGGTGTAGATGGAGTGATTTTTAATAAGGCCTGCGCTTCGGAGCCCAAGGCCTCAGGACGTCATTAACCCCAGACGCTGGCTTCTCTTAATGGAGCATTGTTAGTCCCCCTTCTCTGAAGTTAGCTTCAAAACAGTCCAGAGCGTCGCTGGCTTCATGGGAGCCACAGGGAGAAACACAGCAGGAACGCTGGGTAACGGCGCAGGCTGTTATGAACCCAGTCGGCTAGCTAGCTAGTGAGACGGCTACAGGGCAACGCTTGAATGCAAGGTCAATGGTGGAGAGTGTCACAGTTTCCTCAAAGGGTTGGGTTACTGTTTTGCATTTGTAAGAAGCTTGCAGAGCAGACATGGTTCACTTCTGAAGACTATCTGTGTGGGAATGTGGGTGTGTATTTATGAAAATGTGAGAGGCAAGAATAGAAAGACAAACATACTCACATCCTACTTCATAGACATGCCTCATCAAACACTGGCGCCAGTAGCCCAACAATACCAAATCTCTATCGCTCTTTACACACACCTACACGATGCAAACATGTAAGGCACACGTAACACACACAGCCACAAGGCTTCCCAGCCAGACAGTGTTAGCTAACCTCCAGCCACCCTTCAACACCGAGCGGGACGGCGGCATCATCTCTCACTCCTCCCTCGTTAGGCTTGTCGGCAGGAGGCCACCTCTCTGCTGGCCCGTTTAAAATCTCGTTAGCGGCTAATTAAAAGGCGCTCCCATCTCTTTTTTGCATCGCCTTAATCGAGCTAATTAACCGCAAGCTTAATCTTCTAAGAACGTCACTCCTGTGGCCAACCGAGACCCTGGCTTCCCCCAAGAGCCCAACCCAGGATTGTCTGCGGCCCTCCCCCAGGACAGAAAGACCCTGATGAGGGGACGGATAGGTAGGTCACCCCCCTCCCCCCGGCTCCAACTCTGGCACCTTCCATCTTCCAAATTCTTTCCAGGAAACAGGTTGTGTGAGGAATGTAGTGCAGCGCTCGGGCTAAATGTAGATGTGACATCATTGATCGAGCTCCCTGTTGGTGGGCGAGTTGCCTTAGGTTCTTTATTGAGCGATGGTAATTCAAATTTGCATAATGGCCCAGGCTGCATTTGTGAGAACTCCAGAGTTGTATGGGAAGAAATCTACACTTTATAGGAGTTAAGAGATTGTTACAGTTGAGTCACGGTGACTCACGTACGCCGTATCAATTTGGATAAGGAACATTTGCACAGTGGAAAGCATTATCGCGGTTGGTCTGGCTCAGGCACAAATGAAATGGCTCGGTCAATACCTTTCAGTTTCAAGCTAAAAGGTCAAGTACCTTCATTCAATAAGCTAATCACCTCTTATTGTAATCTATCACCAGAGCCCAACAGGGTATCCTCCAAGATATGACTTTAGAAAACAAGAGAAGATGTTTAGAAAGCAATTAACGCTAACTTTTTACAATATCCACAATATTCATTATGCAATATCCATAATAAGACATCATTACCCTTTACGAAGATCACTAATCCACCTCATAAAACTCAACAAAGACCTCCAGGGAAACTGAGACAAACAATAATGGCATCAGAGTCACAGACTATTCCTGTAATTGCCAGCACCGAGGATATGTGTCTGCAGGATACACAATTTAATTGGGTTACTCCAAACTCTCCACCAACTATCTACTGTATTTGCTTTAGATCTTTGCTTGACAGATCTCGCATACTAATGCCGAATTAAAGTGAATTGGTGAGTAATAGACCACTAATGCCCTACTTTTACAACTTACCCAGAAGACTGCGTGCTGTTGGTGACCACCTTGAGGCTGGCAGCGTTGCGGATCAGCTTATCCAGCGTGGCCACGATCTGGGTGAACTTGGGCCGCAGGTTCCTCTCCTTCACCCAGCAATCCAACATGAGCTGGTGCAGCGCTGTGGGGCAGTCCATCGGCGGGGGCAGTCGGTAGTCCTGCTCCACGGCGTTTATCACCTGAGCGAGGGGGGAAGGGAGGAAAATCACAATCACCGCAATCACCAAGTACGGTAAACGGATAGGAATCGTCTAGCTGACGAGAAGGATGGTGTTATTTTAAAGGTGTAGAAGGAGGACGGACAACGCGGGGAGAGGGAAGGGTCGATGAACGGAGCAAGTAAAGGAAGGAGGAGAGGGATGATTGAGGGAAATGATGGGAGAGTCAGAGATAAAGGGGAAGGAAGGCTGGAGGGAATACATAGGAATAAGGGCCGGAGAAAGATTAGCTCTGAGCGGTAGTTGTGATTGAGTTGTGGGTTTGTGAGTAGAGAGATGGATTGGCGTCTGGACAGTGAGGGCAGAAGAGGCAAGAAACTATTCGGGTTTTATTCCAAGCGAGACAGCCGTCGTTTGAAATATCGGAATATCTTTTCATGCAAAATGAAAGCTTAAAAGAAAACTCCACTGTAGGGAATTGGTGAATTTTTCAACTAAAGAGTTTTGCTTTCAAATTATTAACATCTCAGTGGATGCAGTAGTGGATGCATATTTTGAAATACTGAACACTGAACATAAAGTGTTTTTACCCCTGAATACACAACATTTTACTTACATCCTGATTGCTCATGTCCCAGTATGGCCGCTCGCCGTACGACATCACTTCCCACATGACGATGCCGTAGCTCCACACGTCACTGGCCGAGGTGAACTTCCTGTAAGCGATGGCCTCGGGAGCCGTCCAGCGGATGGGGATCTTCCCTCCCTGTGGATATGCGAATGAGTAGGTGAGCGTGAAATACTGGGGGGGGATGGAGCACGAACACAGAGTCACACACATACAAGAGGGAGAGAGAGGGTGAGATAAACGCAGTCCGAGGAAACGCTGAGGCACAGTACAGGGGTGCACGCCACAGACACACAGTTACAGAAACCGATACACACAAACATCAATATATCAATTGTGATTTCTTAGTATAATTACCGTAAACAAATGAGCTCATGGCTTACTATGGCTCACTTACTATGGTATTGCTAATGCTTGTCACAAAGAGATTGTTGATGTCCCGTCCTCCTCCTCCTCCCCCCGCCTGGTGTTGCTCCCAATGTATTTGTTTTCTTTTTGGCTTAATTGATTAGGATAAATATGTTGGAAGTGATTTTTTTTTCTTTCGATTGGCCTTTCACTCGTTCCACCATCTGCGAGAAACTCAGAAACACTTTAGCTCCATTTGTGCTGTAAGAAGAGCGCCCGCTTCCTTTTTTGTGCCATAAAGCAATCCAGCAGATTTAATGCTAAATCTGACCCTATGGCACACAATAATGTATAAAAAACATTATAAAGGCAGTTAGAGGCTGCCAGTCTTCTCGCTGATGGTCTCGTTTGTTTACGGTAATTACACTAATGTCTCAAAATTAACGTGGTAATGATTTATTGATGTTAAAATGCTACATGTAGCACCTTTAAACATCAACTTCAAACATGAATACACTCACACACACATACACATACACACGTAGTATCCTCACTCACCAGTGAGCTGGTGTAGGTGGGGTCCGTGGGGTCGTCCTCAAGGAAGCGAGACAGGCCGAAGTCGGACACCTTACACACCAGGTTGCTGTTGACCAGGATGTTACGGGCAGCTAGGTCTCTGTGCACGTAGTTCATGTCTGACAGGTACTTCATGCCCGCTGCGATGCCACGCAGCATGCCAACCAGCTGGATCACCGTGAACTGCCCGTCGTTGAGCTGGCAGAAGAAGAGAGAGAAAGACAAGGACAAATTGGATTTTAGATCAAGGATGCATGTTCAAAGGAGCATATGTTTTTCTCCCTTTTGCCTTTATTTGTCCTACCTTCCTCTCTGTTGTCTCTCACTTTCTTTGCATCATCTCTTTGCATCATCTCTCTGCCTCTTACCCGCATCTTTCATCTCCCATCTCCTCTCGGTGTAACGTCTTTCTCTTTTTTCCTTTGTATCGCTTTTCTGCCCTCCATTCCTCCCTCCCTCCTCTCTATCTCCTTCTTACTCCCTTCTCCCTGGCAGACAATGTTTGATGTGACTTAGAGACGGTGATTCATTGGAGACTGAGCTCTCTGTAAATGTCACCAATTGCCTGAACGCAGCGTTTGTCAGATATCCATTGCTGCCGCTGCTGCTGAGCTTAAGAGGGCCTTTTTTGGCAGCAAAGAATGTGAGATAACTAATAGCAAGATCAAGGAGATTTGGATTGGATTGCGCCGCATTATCGATAAGATCACAGATACATGTTTTATTAGGAGCATCTAATATTATGAGCTGAGTGTTCATGTGTTGGCTTGTGTGTGTGTGTGTGCCTGTGTTTTCTGTGCTGTCCTCTCACCCTCAGGAAAGAGTCCAGTGCTCCATTCTCCATGAACTCAGTGACGATCATCACTGGCCGGCTCTTGGTGACCACGCCCTCCAGGCGGATGATGTTGGGGTGGTCAAACTGGCCCATGATGGACGCCTCAGACAGGAAGTCTCGCCTCTGGCGGTCGGTGTAGCCCACCTTAAGCGTCTTGATGGCCACGATGATCTCCCGACGGCCGGGGAGCTTGAGGCGGCCGCGGCACACCTCCCCAAACTCTCCTGCGAGAGCGGGGGTGGGACAGCCAGAGAGACAGCGAGAGAAAGGAGAGGAGAGAAGGAAAGAAAGAGAGAAAGACGGAGGGGAGAGAGGAATGACGGAAGAGTGGAGGAGAGTGGGGGGAGAGAGGGGAGAGGGGACAGTTAACTGGTTAGAACCAAGGAGCCAGGGAAGGGTAGCAGGAAGGGTGGGAGAGGGGAGGACTGCAAGAGAAGCCAGGACTCTAGGGCGGTGTCAGGGGGCGGTGCTAATAGTGGTAGCATAAGGTGGCTTTATGCTGCATGAGCTACTGATTAAAAGAAAAGCGTGGCGAGAATGTGAGGCATGATGATGGAGGGCGAGGAGCTGTGAAGTGTTGAAAAAATGGATGTTGAAGTTTGCGAAAAAGAAGCACAAATGGGTAATCGAGGGTGAGAAGAGCGGAAGGGGGATAGGGGAGGTGGGGGTTAGGGGTGGGGGGAGGGGGGGGTGCGGGGGCTAGGCATCAGAGGGGCCGGGGACACGGGCGCAGGAGGAGGAGATAGGCGGGGACAGAAGCTTGGGGGTCCTGGGGGTCGTGGACGCTTTACGTTTAGAGTCTACGCCAAGCGTGCGTAAGAGTGCAAGAAAAATGAGGCAATGAGAGCGATGTGTGCCAACGTGGGTAAAGGCAAAAGGTGAGAGAGAGTGAGGGGGAGTCAGGGGAGGGAGGGCAGAGGATGGAGGGGTGGAGGGAGGGGTTGAGGAAGGGGTAGAGGAGAGGAGGGGACAGGGAAGACAGGGGTTGAGGGTTCGTCACTTAAAAGGCGAAGGCTGGGAAGCGATGGGTTTCAAGTAGTAGCCTCAGCAGTAGAAGGGCTGTCGTAGTAGTAGTAGTAGCAGTAGTAGTAGTAATGGTAGTAGTAGCAGAAGCAGTAGTAGCGATTCCCATCTCCGTCATCACAACGTCCTCCATTTTGGCTCAGATATAATGCTAAGACAACTCAATCTCAGTTGGCACAGTCCTGCAGCTTTTTAGCAAAGATATTACTATCAAATATATCAAATACATGTCATATTTTACTAGCAACAACATCAAAAGTTGGGGAGGGGGTATCTAAAGGAGACGACCACCACATATTGGGAGAGGCAATAAGTGCTAAGGACAAAGGTCAAATAAGGTGAACAAATAAGAGTCCTCTTTAAAGAGGCTCTCAACACACTTCAAAAGTAGGCGGGGTCAGAGACGGCCAATCCTGGACATGGTAGAAAGCATTTCAACATCTTAGCCATGCACTCTTGAAAATAATTGCATCCATTAGATTCAAGAAGATTTTTTAGTCAATTAGAGTTGATTGCTGCCTCGTATTTGAGCAAAATAAATCAAACTCCATGCACAGCACCTCTCCTGTTCCAGGATTGGGCTTCATTTTGAGGACACAGGGACACAAAACGATAGACAAAAGTGTACAAAAGCTACTCTAAAGGCACGTGGCAGGGAAAAAAACAGAAGGGTGCTACGACTGTGAGTCAAGCTACTTTAAAAAAGGACATTAGCTAGCAATGACTTGAACACAGGAGAGTGGATGAGACAGCTCGGAGACTTTAGCGCTGGAAAGGGGGACCTAAGGAGGTGATGGGTGAGGGAGGGGAGGGAGCAAGGAGAGGGCTAGCGATGAATTGAGTGAAAGTACCGATTGGCGTGAAGTCCTCTAACGGTATGGCCTGGAGGTGACTAGCAGTCTTCCCCCTGTAGCTCAGGAGCTTTGGTGGGTTACCTGCGCCGATGACCTCCTCGATCTTCACGCAGGAGACGTCGATCTCCTTGGCGAACTCGCGCACCGCCTCGTTGGGGTCCTCGTAGGTGAAGGGGTCGATGTAGACCTTCATTCCCGGCGTGACTATAGGGGATTCAGTAGCGAGAACAGGCACGTGAATCGATGACGCCGGGCAAAACTTTAACAACATAAAACACTGTGTAATGGTTTGAAAAATACAGTTTTATCTAAAAACACATTTTTTATTAAACAAATGTAGCTCAATTAAACAGTAGATGTAATTGCATTAATTGCTGCAATTGCTGTAATTGCTACTTAGCAAGAACCTTGATAATGTTTTGATTATACACTAATTTATCAATCAAAAGCAAGTTATGTGAGCTATAATTATCCTGCTTTTTATTCCACTATTCATTTGTGTCATGTAACATTTTCAACATAGGGAGTGAATGGTTAGTGGCTGTAAGTCAAAGCTAAGTTAAGGCCAAGAAGTACTGGCTGTTGGATGAATGTCTCTCATGGAAAGGGGAGGGGTGTCTCGGCAGAGAGACTTACTGTACTGCTGCAGTTTCTCTGTGTACTCCGACTCTGAGCCATTTCTCTGCTTTCTGTAGGGAAAGACGAAAACACAAACTGAGTCACGTGGGCTCCACGCACAGCGGGGTGCAATACTGGAAAGGAACAAAAGCACGAGGAGAAAACGGACCCCTAATAATGATGTTGCTTGGTAATGATGTTTTTTTTTTCTTGTAGCACTAGAATTCAGGGATAAAGATAAAGATTGCATCAATGCCTAGCGGTAAAATGACTCTACTTTGGGATTGTAACATTAGAGTACAAACATAAGGATATCATTTCTTTGTCTGAAACGGCAAGCGAGAGCCATTCACTCGTGTTACCCCCCAAAATGAGCAGCCGAGACAAAAGCAGGCTCAAACAGCAAGCTCAGCTGTCTCGCCTTCCTCGCCCCTCAGACATCACACTGTTCATTTCAATTCAATCTGCCTCGTCTTTTTCTCCCTCACGCGCTCTCGCTCTCATGTCAGTCTCTCTTTCCTTCTCTCTCTCTGTTTCTGCATCTTCATCTCTCTCCATCTTTCCCTTCTGTACCGAGGGGGACACAAAGACGATGACAGAGCGAGGGGGTTGGGTTGTTGAAATTACATGTTAATGTGCTTCCTTTGTTGTCTAACCAGTAACCAGGGCAATAATACCCGACGGTGATTTGCATCTCATTTCAAATTCAAATGCGGTTCCGGAATATGCCGAGGCTGTGTTTTGTATTATTACTATTTTTCTTTTTCGTCTTCTTCTTCTTCTTCTGTGGCAGTCGCAGCAGTGGCTAAGCTAAGACACTGACAGAGACACAATGTAGCGGTGTGAAAAAAGAAAGGGAGAGCGGAGGGAGGGAGAGGGAGAGGGAGAGAGAGCAGGGAGAGCCAGGGAGATTATTATTCAGTCTAGCGTGACCGATGCCCGTGCTTGTCAGCCACGGCCTGAACTGGCTTGTGGAGGGAACCCAGTGGGTGCCAGTCAGCGGTGGGTGCCAACCTCTCACACGTGTATACACACACACACGCACGCACGCACACACACACATGGATAAGTGCATCTGTCCGCTTGACAAATGAGTGGTATAAGGATAAACGACTGCGGTTAGCCCCAGCCGATGCAGTGTCAGACTTTTTGAAAAGGCGTGAACAGTCGCTCACATCTTGTGAGTTAACTGGGCCCGGCGGACAGGGACGCATCTGGGTTCTTTGTGGTCGGGCGGCCGCACGGACGACTCGGAGTGCCGGGCCACGAGGGCAGGCCTATCAGGCCCCACAGCTGCTCCGCCATGCTGTGTCCAGTGAGCAAACTAGCATTTTGGCCAAAGCTGTTTACTATTCACAGATTCAGAAGAATAATCTGGCATTCGGTTGGCTCACAGGTGGCACAGCAATCCACTGTGACTGTTCTGGGGTGGTTTGGAGGACATGCAAATAAAGTTGACATTTGAAGTTATCTCACTTGTTTTCAACTTGAAGGGAAAATGCATTTTCTGCAAATGCTTCTTTAAGCCCTTGCTGGCTGAAAGTATGTTCATGTTGTAGATCTGACAATAGTAAATAAGTCGCTGTAAGAGTATCATGCTACACTCTTAGTGTAAGCTTACCGCAATATCGATTGTTTCCTTGGCTGCACTATTGCCATGCAAACTGAGTAAGTCTATTTTTTTCAATGATGTCTCAGGCTCATGTTTCATTTATTGCTTCGGAGGCTGAGAATGGATTCAGACCCTGACCTGAGGCAGACGATGGCGATGACCACGACCGCGATGATGAAGACCAAGCTGGCAGTGGCTGATCCCACGATGAGGGGCAGCTGCTCCTGCAGAGACTTCTGCGGGTCGGCTGAGGGGTCAAAAGTGAGAGAGAGGTTACTCAAAGAGCTTGTCGTTTAAATATACACCCACACTAGCCTCAATATAGGCAAATCCATTTGTATGATGGACTGTCTCACTCTCTACTCTGCTGTAGGTCTATCTATAGGTTTGTATTCCTCTCACGCCTACTCCAGAATTGTATGCTTACATAACTGAAATCATGCCCTTGTGTTCTTCAGGCTGTATCAAAGGGAATGGCAAGCATCCTGGGAGAGGGAAACGCAGTTGGCAATAATGCCCGTTAGACTATTGGTTTCTCATACTTTGTCTGTTTAATGATCAGTGCGACGTACAGCAAGACTGATGCTGATAGTCTGACTGTTAGGAAATGGGAGATTTCCACCAAATCGCAAGTCAGTTTCCCCTACAAGGATTTTACTTCTTTCTACATGAAAAATAGGCATAGTAGCTTCTAGCTCCATAAGCTTTTGAGCCTCTATTATGTTCATAGGCTTATGCACAGCACTATTATAGAGGTATTGCTGCTAAGCCACAAATATCCCGATATATCCCTGGGTAATAAAATAGGTGTTGGAGTGACGTACTTTGCAGGTTGGTGCTGAAGTCGGCCGGGCTGCTGTAACGGCCGTAACCGGCCACCGTACGGGCGCGGACCTGCACCACGTACGGCGTACCGGACTTGAGACCCTCGATGCGGGCGGAGCTCCGTTGGGCGGTCATGGTGTGGGCGATGGCCTCACCTTGATCCTGCCGAGACAGAGATAAATAGTGTCCAAATCCAAATCAGTGACCAAAAGAAATATCAAATAACAGCCCTCCCCCTAACCCGCTCTCTCATTCATCTTCATCCCCTCTCGGATTCTCAACCCGCCCCGACATGGACGACCAATCTAAGCATGCAGGCACGTGACAAAAAATATGGAGGGAGAGAGAAATAGAGAGAGACTGGAGCCAGGGTGTTAATCCGACGAGAGAAGGACAAGACAACAAACAGAGCGGATATACACTGCGAGTGCCTTTGTTCTCTCCCCGAGGCAAATCCAGTCACAGCTCTCTGGGCCTCTGCAAAATACTGAAACTTTCAAATGGATGGATCGAGAGAGGGAGGGAAAGAAGGAGGGCAGGAGGGAGGAATTAGGGGAAACAGAAAAGGGCAGAGGATAATGGAAATATAGGAAAGGATTGGAGGAGGGAGAGAGGGGAAGGGAGAAAGGGGAAGGAAGGAAGGACAGAGGGATGGAAGGAAGGGAAAATGATGAACGAAGCAAAGATGGGAAACGGTGACGGTCTCTGTTTATCAGCAAAGGCATTGTTTTCCACATTCACAGACACACAGACGCCACAGAGGCCGCAAGAGCCGATGAAATGGGATCGAATTAGAGGCGTTGACTTACATTGCCGCTTACCTTCTCATGGTACTTAATCTCGTAATCCAGAATGATTCCGTTGGGCTTCTCCGGGGGCAGCCAGGACAGGCTCATGGTGCTCGACGAGGCCGCCATCAGGTGAACCGTCGGCACTGCAGACGGAGCTGTGAGGGTCAAAAGAAGAAGAGGAAAATCCGCTTTATGCGCCGTTTGCTGTGTTATGTCTTTCCAAATTCTATGCCCTTTGTGTGTCCACACAAGCCCAAATACAAAGTCTTAGACTAGGGCTTTGTGAGTAGCTTTGGCCAATAGTTGGTATGCAGAACCATTCCCCACTAACGCTCAAATTCTCCCTCCCAGAGTCCTTGGGGAGGGAAGGGGAATGTCTAATTCCCCTCTGACAAGAGAATCAAACTGCAAAACTGATGGCTTAGTCTCTGCTACATCCAGCTTCCTCTGCCACAAACACACAAACTAATGTAGGCGCAGGCACACACATACAGATTTAGACATCTCTAACTTTTTATTGCATGAACTACTGCTGCACTTTTGCGCCATCCCCAAGAGGAGGTGTTTGGAAAAAATCATGTTTTGCTCTCTTTTTAAGCAAGAAATGGTACACACTAATGCCTTGTGTATATACCTACACACAACTGCACAAAGACGCGCACACCCTATATACACTAATGTTTCGTGTATATAATGTACACACAATTACACAAACAGATGCACACACACACACACACACACACACAATCACAGACAAACATAAAACACTGTCACCCCACCCACCAGAGCTTTTCATGCTTTGTTCGCATGTGCCTATTACCGGCAAAGTGCTGTCTGCCTCCCTGTCTCCCTTTCCTCCTTTCTAAGTTCAGGCTTGTTCTGCACCTCTGACTCACTCCCTCTTCTCTCTCTACTCCATGCTTTCTGTTTCATAACTCCAGCTGTCTCTCTACAGTAGCACCTCCTTTTCAAGTTCTCTCCAAAAATAACGTTTCTCACTTTTTCCTGTACTCACACGATCCTTCTCCAATTACATCCCTTTCTTACTGTCCTCTCCAGGTCTTCACTTTTCATCTTCCCTTTTCACCGTTGCAGCCCTACATCCCCTTTCTGTCTCGGCCTCCCTCCCTCCCTTCCTTCCTCCATTCCTCCATTCCTCCCTTCCTCCCTCAATCTCCCCCTTTTTGTTAAAAGCTTTATAATCCCCAGGTCCGGTTCTTTGATCCTTTCCCTTGTATTTCTTTTCTCCCTCTGCTGCTTGTCTTTGTGGCCAGACCTCCCTCTCTCTTTCTCTCTCTTTGCTTCCCAAACCCTCCCCTCCCCTGCCCCATCCATCCAGGCCCTCCTCGGTCCCTCTCTTTCCCCCAGAAGACAATGCTTCCTGGGCAGATCCCCTGGTCACTCCAGCCTGAGGGATTAGGGGCCCTCCTCGGGACAAGACCGTGGAGTAACCATGGAGGTGGCCCCCGGGGCTTATCGCTGCCCCACTATTTATTTTGGGTCTTAAAAGGTGAATGCATATGTAGGGATGGTCCTGGGACTAGCGGGAGATAATCTGATCACAGTTGATGCTCTCTTGCCCCTCCTTCTCCTTCTCCTTCTCCTCTCTATCTGCACCCGGCTGACCTGGGGCACCCGAGGATGGACAGCGTTCCCTGTCACCCCAGTGCCCGACCCCTCTTAAAACAATGAGGCCCTCACATGGGGCCCCGTGGGGCCTTGGGGTCCTAGACCCGCAAACAGAATTCATTCTTGAGGCGTCTTTTAAGAGCAGGAACACAAGGGGAGAGGTTAGAAGCACAAGGCCGTGGAGGAGAGAGAGATATGGGGGGATGGAGCAAGGGGTGGAAGGATAATCCTTGGTGTTTGTCTGAGCCTGCCTGGAGAGTAAATTTAACATAGTGACTAAACACACCCAAAACACAGCTCCAAAACCCTGTGAGAAACTCAACACACAGAGACCAACTCACACAGGCCACGATGTAGAGTAAGCTCAACAGCACTGAACCTCATTAAGGTCGTTTAAGGTAAACTCTGGGCCAAACTCAGCCCACTAAAAATACCAGCTTTCCCAAGATAATTAAAAACGAAACACACACACACACACTTCTTATCATTCTTATCATGCACCAAGGCAATACGTTCAACCTGAAATGGGATTAACCCTGACATTCAATTTACAGAATAAATCTCCTAGCAAAAAAAAAAATCGTAATGCACACAGAACCTATCCTTATTACCTGAAATAATTCTACATTAGTTGAGCTTCAATCTTGTCTGAAAGAAAAATTACATTGGGCTCCGCACAGATTGCTACATTGGCCTAGTTACTGTTGTTGCTGTGGGCTGGAGGAGTGGTGGGTTGGAAGCAGTGGGCAGCTAGAATACTGCAGGTTCAACGCTTTGAATACACGTTGCCTCGCTATTGCTATTTGCAGTGGTGTTAGTACAGAGCACACTGTGGGCGTGTGAAAAAGGTCCCTTTCTATGCTCATTCAGAAGAATTTCTTTCTTCTCAATCCCTCCTCAAAAGGGAATATATGTAACATACTCCTACATGCATACAAGAAATTGATCAGTGCTTCTCAAGGGCCGCGGAACTTATTCTTCGACATTCTTTTCTATCTTTCTTTAGCCTTTGAAACTCGTCGGTAGGGCTGGGTATCGGTACTCGATACCTTTAAGGTATCGACTGAAATAACCCAGTACCAAGTAGTATCGAAACTTCTCCAGTCAAACGATACCTGCATTCGATACTTTTTGTACACAGATCTAGAAAAAAATGACTATTTGTATGGTTTTGCTCGCAGCCAATCACCACAAGCGTTCTTCGATTTAATGCGACGTGTGATTGGCCCGCTACCGCAGCAGCTACAACCCATACAGTCTGTGGTGAAGTCGAGCGCGGTGTGTGTGACGGAGTTGGCAGTTCAGCGTGCCGAGATGCCACCAAAACGTTAAAAAAAAAAGGTATCGAATGAAGTACTCTATTGGTATCGGTATCACTTTAAGGGTACTGGTATTGGTACTGGTATCGTAATTTTTTAAACGATACCCAGCCCTACTCGTCGGTGCCTACGAATTCAATAACTTTAACTGCGTCAACCTCCAAGACGGCTGCACCTACCGGCCTGATTTGTGGTGATGTTCACGGCGGAGAACTGCGGCGTGTACGGGCTCTTGTTGGACACGCCGTTGACCGCCTGGATCTCGAAGCTGTACTGCGTGTGGGCCTGCAGGTTGCGGACGGCCACGCGGCGCTGGGTCAGGCCCAGGTGGCGCGGCGAGATGTCCACGTTGTCGTCGCAGCGTGAGCACATGCCCCGCTCGGGCAGGCACTTCTTGCAGATGACGTTGTAGAAGATGTCGTCGCGGCCGCCCGAGTCGCGCGGATCGCTCCACTCCAGCACCAGCGAGGTTTCGTTGACGTTGGAGATGACACTGCGCGGCGCGGAGGGCACAGCTGTGGAAGGGGAGGGGAGGGGAAGAGTGGAGGAGATGAGGAAAATGGGATTGGAATCAGAATTACTTTAATCTCCATGCACAATGGGTGTAAAGAAATTTGCCTTGGTGACAGTGCAGAGACATACTGACAATTTACAGAGATTCATAGTACATCGTGACACACATACAACAGGAGCCCACATATAATGCAAGACATAGTTTACATTCTACATACACAATACATTCAATATGCTATAGCTGTGTAGCAAAGCATTTGTAGGCCATTTGCAGTGTACTTCATTACAGGAATTGTAAGACAGCTCCAAACATGTCTTTGGTTTCTTATCATATTTCTTATTTCTTTGCTATTCAACACAATCCATGACCCAGTAAATATGAGCCATCCCTTGTGCTGTGGTATTAGTCCATTTTTCATGCATTAACTAGAAATATTTTTTTCCACATAACAAGAGATTGTTGCAGCAGTTCTTTCGAAAAAAAGAGGACAGGAGTTCAAATTAGAATTGCGTGCTCACTTCCACTGTGTGTGTGTGTTTTGTGTGCGTGTGTGTGGAAAGTGCTGGGGGGGACGAGCGAGACAAACTATTGGCAGAGCCCTGGCAATTCTTATCCAATTACTGGAGCCTTATCTCTCACTGCACTGTGGGAGAATCAAACAACCCCCCCGACAACAACAGAAAAAAGACCTTCCTCTCTCTTCACCAGTGAGCGGATTAGTTCCTGAATATGTGCGTTGCTTTGCTCTTAACTAAGGCACTTCCACCAGAAAAAAAAATCCTCCACTTTCTGTCTCTAGAGAGATGGCGGCTCTGGGAGAGATAGACTGCGTGGGGGGGGAAAGTCGGCTGATAACGTTCTGGATAACGTTGGGAAAGCAAGCGGAACTGTTTGCCGTCCGTGCAGCACGGTGGGAATGGACTCCTCTGGGGCGATAAACGCTACTGAGAAGTTCAGAGAGGGGAGTCTGAAAGTTAACCTTTGCCTCTCAGGCAAGAATGAGGTTTTATGGCTACCAACACATTTGCTTGCTGGCTGGTGATGCGGTGTAAACACATTTCCGTCTAATAATCAGAACATTATCTATAATAGTGTTTCACAAACATTTTGGCTGGGGGAACAGTTGTCTTGTTGTCTATGGGAGCAGCAAATAATAGCATTGGCACCTTTCGGGACCACTTACATTATGACTACCACGTGGTAACAGAGTCTGTCTATGTCCGATAACCACAGCAGGGAAAAGCTTGGCAGCATCCCGGGGACTGCCACCGATACCCAGTCCTTCGTTTGAGATCTATACAGTCAAGAGAACGGTGTCTCGACTTACTGGTGCAGGGGGAGTCGGGGGAGTCGGTGTCCGAGCGGTAGTAGCCGTTTCGACAGGAGCAAATGCTGGCTGCTCCTGAGCTGGCCCGACTGTTGGCCGGGCAGGGCGAGCAGAAGCCCTCCCCCTGCTTGGACTTGAAGGTGCCAGGACTGCAAGCTGATGGCAAAAGAGCGAGAGATGGAGAAAAGAGAGTGTGAATATGAAGCAGTGGGTTAGGGTTAACGCTAGAGACAACAAAGCGAAGTGATGATGTAAGATGCCGGTATTGACATCAATGAAATGGCATAGGAACTAGCCATTAAACAGATGCAGCATTGTGTTCAAAAATGTTATACATTCATTTTGCATAAAACATTTTTTCTTCATGTGCATTGCTAAATATTTACAAAGCACAGATGGTTCTAAAATGTGATTATTTTAGAAGAAAAGGTCTTACTTCAATAATAAAGAAAATAAAGAGCTTACTTCACTTTCATGCATTCAATTAATTTAAATAAGTACACATTTTTGAATAAATCATATTTTTCAAATGGCCAGTATCTCATTTTAGAATTAAATTCTTATTTTTACTCTTTTCATGTTTCCTAGGCTTTATTCTGCAAGAGTTGGAAACGCATCAATTTCTTGACAATATTGGATGGTTTTATACTCGTGTGTGTTATGTTTTGCCTTGAGGCCTGTATTTGACAGCTCATTGGTAAAAATGACTGACAGGTCTCACTTTGTGCTTTGAGTGTGTGTGTGTATGTGTGTGTGTGTGTGTGTGTACATGCACGTGTGTGTGCGCGCACGCAGTTGTGTATTTGTTTTTGTTTTTCCCCCCTTCTCCCTCCCCTACGGAGAGCACATCCTCTGCAAACCGTAGTGGAAAAGGAGAAGGGTTTTTGAGCAGCATGTAGCTGTTTGCATAAACCCATGCTCACACGAACAGACTGTCAACAAAAATTACATACACAACCCTCAGAGCAAAAACGCTGGCATGGTGCTTTCATCTGAATTTCGTCTTTTTTGAAATACATATAAACGTACACACAGAGAATCAGAGAGGCAGTCATACCACATGCTGATGCGTACACAAACATGGGTGTACGCACACACACACACACACACACACACACACACACACACACACACACACCTTCCTGGACTCAAAGCTAGTCACTTGCCAGTAATGCCCAATGCACTCAATGCTAAGAGGCTTTTCTCAAAAGTAAGTCTGCATCTCTCCTTCTTTCGGATCAATTCCATTTGCTGAAACTGACCCACAAAAAAAGCTTAGCCATAGGAAATTGTAAACTACCTTCAACTTAGCATCAACCTGACTGGTTATCGATTAGGTGACGCCTAGTTAATCTGATGAAAACAATGCTGGCCTTTGTAAATGCCCTATCTGTGTTTATAGCAGCCTATTTGGAAGTTTATAACTGAGGTGATAAGATGCGTCTGTGCAGGGAAGCACTGACAGCGGCACTGTGATCCAGAACACTTTGGCAGGCTCCATATCTTTGATAAACTGTCTCGTTAAAAGATGAATGAGTTTGCCGCGGCGCTTAATAAAAAAGATGAGAGCAGGTGAGAGAGGCAAAGTTTACGGGGGGCAGTTGATTAGCCGACCCACTAGCGCATTCGCTCGTCAATGTCAAGGACGCGCTGTTATGTTTGTCCCTCAGAATGATAATTAACACCGCAGCTTCTGAGTTTGTTTTTCGCTCCCTGTTGAAAACATCCACGGTTGGAGGTCAACTCCACAGCGGAGCGGTTCCCGTTCCTGTCACGTTTTTTTTCCCTTTTTTGAAAGTTCAATATTAGCACAAAGCTACATTAGTCGACTGCACCGTGTACACTAGCACTGAGTGTGTTTGTTCTTCCACCATTAATCAGAGTCATCCACACTGGCGGCTAACAGGAAGTACTACCTGATAAACGGGTTAGAAATTACCTAAAATTTTACCAGGTAGGAGAACAGCTTCTTTGATTCGGCACAGCGGCTCATGCAAGTTCATCCAAGTTCAGGTAAGGTAAGGTAAGGTAAAGTAGGTAAAGTACAAGCATTTTTCTCAAATCGCAGGGGATGAGAGTATTGGTTTTTGAACATGTTAGCCTAATGAAAGATGTTGAGGGAGCATCCCCATTAAAAGAGGCAAGTTTTTTTCTGGGAAGGGTTGAAAGTGCTGATCAATCGCTTCCAATGAGGTAAAGGGGTCATCCGCTTCCTTTCATCCTCCTCCCCCTTTTGAGGAACCACTACAGAATGAGGGAGAAAGAGCGAAAGAGGAGGGGGAGGAGAAAAGGGAGAGGGAGAGGTGGTGGTGGAGGAGGAGGAGGCAGAGAAAATGCTAATCCTGCAGGCTCTTTTTTTTCCCCACAGCCCTCTCTCTTCCCCAACCCCCCTGTCTCTTACCCTCTCATGCAGAACATAGAGCTTAAGGAACTGATTAGAATGTATGCTGAAATTGGAAAGTGTGGAGCAAGAAGAAAAAAAGTGAAGAATAGTGGGGGTGAAAAATGTGGAGCGAAACGAGGCAGGAAAAAAAAAGGTCTCGTCGATTAATATTCATGCGGACATCCTTACTGTAACTCCGGTGGCGTATTAATGAGAGCAACGGCCTTCAGATTAGAGGAAAGGGAGGAAGAGGGAGAGGTGGAGGCCAATGCAGAGAGAAATGGTGGAGGAGGAGGAGGAGATTTGGAATGAGGAGAGCCAATAGGAGAAAGGGAGAGTCAGGGCGAAAGGATGACAGAGAAATGACAATGGTGTACAATAGTGGGAGAGGAGAGAAGAGGAGAGGAGAGGAGAGGAGAGAAGAGGAGAGGAGAGGAGAGAAGAGGAGAGGAGAGGAGAGGAGAGTGGACCAGAGGAGAGGAGAGGAGAGGAGAGAGAGGAGAGGAGAGAGAGGAGAGGAGAGGAGAGGGAGAGGAGAGGAGAGAGAGGAGAGGAGAGGAGAGTGGACCAGAGGAGAGGAGAGAGAGGAGAGGAGAGAGAGGAGAGGAGAGGAGAGAGAGGAGAGGAGAGGAGAGTGGACCAGAGGAGAGGAGAGGAGAGGAGAGGGAGAGGAGAGGAGAGAGAGGAGAGGAGAGGGAGAGGAGAGGAGAGAGAGGAGAGGAGAGGAGAGTGGACCAGAGGAGAGGAGAGGAGAGAGAGGAGAGGAGAGGAGAGGAGAGTGGACCAGAGGAGAGGAGAGGAGAGGAGAGGAGAGAGAGGAGAGGAGAGGAGAGGAGAGGAGAGTGGACCAGAGGAGAGGAGAGGAGAGGAGAGGAGAGAGAGGAGAGGAGAGTGGACCAGAGGAGAGGAGAGGAGAGGAGAGGAGAGTGGACCAGAGGAGAGGAGAGGAGAGGAGGGAGAGGAGAGGAGAGGAGAGGAGAGGAGAGTGGACCAGAGGAGAGGAGAGGAGAGAGAGGAGAGAAGAGGAGAGTGGACCAGAGGAGATGAGAGGAGAGGAGGGAGAGGAGAGGAGAGGGAGATTTATCCCTTGTGGTTTCCTCTGAGGCTTGATTAGAGAACATTTTATCAGGGACCAGTCGCCAGGGCTTTAACCTTGAGCTGCCAGGAACAAACAAATGAGTTTTTAACCACATACACACTGCATCAGATTTACTGTGCTCGCCCTCTGTCACACACACCACACACACACACTCTCCTCCTAAGGGTGGGCACACATTCAATATCCAGGGTCTGCCAGAAGCTGGCAATGCAACGGATCCGCCCTCCCCTCTGTGTGATCATCAATATGGACACCTAACAGAAGGTCCTCCCTGCCACATCTCTCTCTGCTTTAAGGAGAAGATTCAGCCCTCTGAACCCCGCCGGCGTCGACTATGTGGATGTTGACATGTGTGCACGCAAAACACACACACACACACACACACACACAAAACACCCACATACATGTACAGAGGCATTACAATCAACCCTGCCGATCGATAACCCCAACAGCTCCTGTCTCTCATTTTGCTATCTCTCCATTTGACCTATGCACCCTAGGCCTAATTCTCTGCACCCCCTCCCTTTCACTCTCTCTCTCTCTCACTCTCTCTCTCTCTCTCTCTCACACACACACACACACACACACTTCCCCCTCCAATCCTCTCATCTTCATCTTTCCCTCCCCGTGCTGTCACCTGCACTCCATTTCAGCTGAGGCCCTGCTGTTTTAATTCACCTTGGTCTCAACCTCTGTGAACCCGTCATGTTCTCCATCAGACCTAAAACCGTCTTAGGGCCTCCCAGCACTCATAAGCTGACAGCCTCCTCTGCATTTCCATTTATTTATCAACCAGCTGCCGGGCCAAAGTGAGGTCAGAGTAATGAACAGCCTGCTGACAGTGTCGCCTAGTGTGTGTTATTCTGCCCTGCAGCCCTTGGATTAATGTGTCGACGAAAACAAGGCAACAAAATGGCTGATAGTAATGTGGCAGCCAGGTAATATAGTGGTTAGAGAGACTGTGTCCTGTAACCAAAACGATACAGGTTCAATCTCCGCAATAACCAATGTGTGCGTCCACAATGAAGTGTCCTTGAGCAAGACACTGACCCCATACTGCTTACTCATTGTAATTCACTCTGTGTAAGAGCATCAGTAATGTGCCTAAAATGTAAATGTAATTTTTCTTAACAGTAATAATAATGTGATACATCATTGATCCCCGTAGGGAAATTCTCTTTTCGCTTGCCCCGCACCCCACCCCACCTTTCAAGGAGGTCAGAGCACAGCGTCGGCTACAAAACGGCACCCTGGGAGTTGGTTCATTGACTTGCTAAAGGTCAGTTCAGCAGGGTGAATGCTTGCCGACATATAGGGCTTGAACATGCCTTATCCGGTTGAAGGACGTCTCACTAACCATGCGGCCAACTTGCCGTGCCAAAAATTGAGTAATGCAATTCTGGATTCAATGTCTACTGCGAAAACACTCACCTTGACACTGGGTATCCTTCATGGCCGGTTCAAATCCAGACGAGCAGGTGCAGGAGCCGACGGGGACCATCCACTCACCATCCCCGTTGCAGTAAAGCTTCAGAGGCACCGACACCTCCAGGGCGTTGGGGACACAGGTTCCCGGTGCGATGACCAAAGACGTCGCCTCGGCCCCGGTCGCCGTCTCAGGGAAGACGGCAAAGTTGGCGATGGTGGTGGAGCACTTCTTATAGAAGACCCTCACTGAGATGAGCGACATGCAAGCGCCGAGGTCCTGGAAGGCCAAGTAGAACCCGGCCTTGGACAGTGGCCCGAAACTCCGGACTTTTGTGTTTACCCGTCCGGACTCGAGCATGGAGAAGCTCTCGTCGGGGGCGATAGTGTCCACCTTCACGTAAGGGTTCTCCATCCAGAAAGGGCTGGTGGCCGTGGCCGAGTCTGAGTCGGACTCATAGTAGAAGAGGTTGAAGGTCTCTTTGCAGGAGCCAGGGATGTTAGGGATGCTGTTGCAGTCGCGCACTGTGAATTTCATCTCCACGTATACGCGCAGCACATCCTTGCGTGGGATGAAGTCACTGCGCAGCCAGTTATTCTGGTTGACCTCACGTACGTTGCAAACTTGGTACGTCCGGATGGGGTTCATGGCGTCATCGTAGCCGCTCACCTCTTCCCACTGCAAAGAGAGGAGGAGAAGAACAGGGATAGGTTAGATGATGATGCCTTTGAAAGATAGGCAGACAGACAAATAGACAACCTTTCTGTCTGTCTCATATACACAGATTTGTAAAATGTACATCCACCCATCTCGGTCCACCTGCAGTTATAATTTGGGGAAAGAATAACAAGAATAACAGGGATGTTAGGACCTAGTGAGATAGAAGCAGGGGGAAATGAAATTTTTGCTTTTTGGGCCTTTTCAATTACGTCCCAGGCGTTTCCCCTCGCCTTCGCCACGCTACGCTTTTCATCTCTGGTTACTGTGGCGATGAGCCAGGGACGAGGACGGCAAATTCATCACAATTACGGCAAACTGTCAGCCCCCCCACCGCAGAGCCACCACAGCATGTTTACCTCATATCTGTTTGGAAGTAGCAGCCACATTGCTTCACAACCAATTACGCTTCAATTACGGAGCAATGATCGCATCGTCCTCTAATACAGTGAGGGAAAAGGCGCCGGTTAACCTTCACGCTTTCTCTTTTTACTCTCTTTTACATCTTTCAATGCTACTACAGTACCCAGGGGGTGAATTACCAAGGATAAAATGGGATTTAATTTTCTAAACTTTGATTACCAGCTTCATTAAATGAGCGCAAGCAAACTAGACTCTGAAAGCTTTGGAATGAGACACTGTAATCTAATGCGTTTTTCAATCTCCAATGAGGACATTACGATTAAATCAATTCACTTCAAATAGGGATTCCTATGTGTGTGTATGTGTGCTCTATGTGTGTTGGGGGGTTTGTAGAATGCGCTCCCCTTTCTTTCCACACCAAAATATTGCATTTATATTTTAGCTAAAGCTCTTATCCATAACAACTGATGATAAGTGATCAGGTAGGGGTTCAGTGTTTTGTTCAAGTTCCCTTTAACGGGACACATGGCTCAAACTATGAGATTGAACCTGTGACCTTTGGGTTACAGAATGGTCTTTCAAATCACTCTGCCACCCTGCCACCTCCTAAGACTAAAACACTTAGGTCCTAACCGCCGAGGCACATCTATAAGAAAATTGTGCCTGAGGTTGCACTCTCGGGACAGAAGTTTGCCTCAGAACATTTGACAGTCTCGAAACTCCAACAAAAAGGCACCAATTTGTTCTCTAGAGCTGGTTGTTTCCATCTGAGCTCTGAGCATCTTAATTAAGGCAGTGATATGGATGTGGTGGAGACAAGGCTATTCATCCAAGACCCTGGAGGCCTTAAGGGAGGGAGGGAGAGGGAGAGAGAGAGAGAGAGAGAGAGAGAGAGAGCGAGAGAGAGAGAGAGAGAGAGAGAGAGGGGGGTGGCGTAGCTTGGCCGTGGCATTAAAACGATGGACCGATGAGAGAGAGAGCGGGAGAAAGCGACCAGAGGGAATCGATAATCACCAGCCGGGTCAATGGGACGGCTAAAAGCATGAAGTGTCAATGGGTATTTAGTTCAGCGTAATAAATCACCCGCTGCAAGAAAGCGATAGAGCCAAGTGTGTGTATGTGTGTGTGTTTGAAAACACTTGTGTGTTTCCCCAAAGTGTGCTTGTGTAGCCTGTCTGCCCGAGTGTGTGTTTGTCTGCTTGCGTGTGTGTGTGTGTGTGTGTGTGTGTGTGTGTAGAGAGATAGGTCATCCCCACAAGACACACACCAGGGCCAGACACTTGGAGCAAGCCTGCTTACCAAACCTGAATGAATTAAGTAGGTCATGTGAAAGAGGGTCATGTTTCTTGGCATCGATTTCCAACAAGATGAATCGTTATGCGAGAGTCGCAATCCGCTCCATTTTCCCTTTGTCCTTTCCAATCAAAGCTTTAGATTTTGCTTTCAGATGAAACTGGACCTCAGAGCAGACAAGTCAAAGGTAAGAAAAGTGGTATTTAAGCTCTAAATTGGGACTTCACCTTTCCTGTCTGACCTCTGTGAGAACTTAGACAGATAGATGCGCCGTCTACGATTAGTTTTAAATGTTAGTTGCAATGCTAGCTCCAAAAGGCTAAGTGCTAGCAATTAGTGTGTGGGTTTTTCAGCTAGTACTAGCTGTTCAAGGCTAATTCTGAAAACATTTTAGCTTGTTCATAACATGTTTTAGCATGCTGTGGGCACATACAAGTCTGTAAGGCAGACTCGTAGTACTACGCTAACAACAGTTATTATCTCTACAGGCTAACTAGCTAGCTATCTTGTTATCGGCGTATGGTTATGGAAAACCCTGCGGGCTTCATTCCAGGCCCGAGGAGAGCCATTAACCCCTACTGAAGAATGGAATTCCCCCTTCACCACCCATCTGTTTTGGGGGATAAATGACACAGCATATGCACACACACACACACACACACACACACACACATGCATACAGGCAGACACAGATAGTGAAAATGGGAAATCCAGACACCAACACACAGATGCAGAGAAGAAATCAGATAGGAGGCAACATGTACACACACACACACACACACACATACACGCTAATACAGGCAGACACAGATACTGAGAATGAGAAATCCAGACGCCAACATGCAGACACACAGAACTGAAAGCAGACGAAAGACAACATGTACACAACACATATGCATTGCATACGTGAACCTATAGGAACCTGGTATGTGAAGACGCTGCCTTGCAGATATCAAGACTTACACACACACACTAATGGCGTTCACACCTGGCATTTGCACCAAGACTTAGATAGTATACTGTTGTCTCTCCCGGGACTCGTCCCCAATGGACACAGCGAGGTTTCCTCCGTCTATCTCTGTCTGTAGCCTTATCCATACGTGTTGTGCACCGCTCTGGAGCGTGACTAACAGCTTAATGGACAGGGAGAGTGAGAGGGTGGAGATAAAGTGGCCTCTTCTCCACAAACAAGAACAAGACAGAGAGACGCTGTGACTCAGACCTGGCTGGCCAGAGTGTGTGTGTGTGTGTGTGTGTGTGTGTGTGTGTGAGTGGGTCTATTTCTTAGATGTTTTATGATTTTTTTCTTATGCTTTCTGTCTCTCTCTCTGTCTGTATGGGCGTTTCTCTGGATTTCACTTAATCTCAGTGTCTCTGCTCTCCCCCCCCCCCCCCCCCCCCCTCCACCCCTCTCAGTATGTTGCTTTGTTTGCCCTCTCAGCCACTGTATCGCCTCCTCTTAAACACTCGTCACCCGTAACAAAAACAGGCTGCGACGATCTCGTTGTGAGAGCCCGCAAAAGCAGACAAATAAACATAAGCAGAGTGCGTCGTGCATAAATAAAGACACGAAAGAAGACAGCAGTGGGGAGTGCATTTTTTAGTACGAGCGAAGGATGAAAGGGGAAAATATAAGGGGGGGGGGGACAAGTGGGAGGGAAAGAAAAGATAACTCAGGGACGAGCACCGTCTGTGGCGCATTCCGCCGCGAGACAAAACAAAAAAGGGAGGGAGGAAATTCATCTTCGTGCGAACAACAGAATCAACCGAGCCTTTTGGTTTGCGATGGGGGAAATCTGGAGCGCAGGAGGCTCTCCACTGTATGTATATCTCCTGAAAAGGAGCATCTGTTGCGGGTTTGGTTGGAAAAAGAAAAGGGGAGGCGTTGTTTAGTGTCTGTGCCATCCTGCACCGGACCGGTGGGAGCATTGCTGCTGCATAGTAGCTTTACGAGGGGGAGGAGAGAGAGAGAGAGAGGGAGAGGGAGAGAGAAGGAAGATGGACGGATGGGAGGAGGGAGGGAGGAAGGGGATAGGAGGGCACGAAAGGGGTGTGGGGTGTAGGGGGGGGGGGGTCGTCCTAGTGATTGTTGCAGCTGAGGTGGCCAGTGTGTCTGGCTTCATTAGTGCTTAGTTACTCGGAAGTAAAGGAAGGAGGAAAGAAGGAGGGTGGGCGACTTCCAACAGCTGGGGTGGCATCGCTGCGAGCGGGGTGGGGTAAAAAACAAAAAAAAAAAAAAAGGGGGCCCAACCCTCAAAAGACAAGGGCCAAGTCAGAGGGCCACACAAAGGCAAGGGGAGGGGCCCTGGCGGTCTTTGAAGTGTAGCTGAGGAGGGGTCAAGACTCTTTTTCCTCCTCTTTAGCCCATTGTGGAGACCACATGGGAAAGCAAGACGAGGCTGTCACTGGCACTTTGTGCGTGGGAGATTTGGACGCCTGGAAGCGCAACAGGTCAACGCCAGGAAATATTTCACAGTCTTTGGGGGGTTCGTTCACCGGGAAACTGTCATTTTTCAAATGTTTTAAGTGCAGCGAGGCGAGGGGAAGGGAACATCTGCGACTGGGTGGGTCGGTGAAATTAGATCGCAGTGTATCTTTTTCTGCTTACTAAAAAGCGCATCCTGTGGCACGCTCATGCATATCCTGTCGAGTGATTTGCTGGTGTTGTACAGGAATCTGTGATTGCAAATAGGCGTGTAAACATATGTGCAGACACGCACGCACGTAGACACACACACACACACACAGAACACAGAAATCAAATACAGAATGCACTCCCACGCATACAAACAAGGTATGGAGTGACGCTTAATGTAAATCTATCAATATGCAAATATTAACACACATAACATGACATTTCAATTACTAGGGAAAACATGCAACAATAGGGTGGGCACATTTGCTTATATATGAATTTACTTATACACACACAATCATATCTTCGCTCTCTCTCGCCGTCTTTCTATTGCTAAATCACTCTTACTCTCATGAACACACACACACACACATACACACACACACACTCACCCCGGTCTCAGGGTGCGCTGTCCAGGCTAATTCTGTCGTGGCCCACTTCGTGTCCATCAGCGTCTCTGTAAACAGAAGCAGATAGATAGAAAACAACCGGGTCAGACAAAGAGGAACAGACTGACAGACGAGATCAATAGAACTTTCAATAGTTTTACAACATCGTCATAAAACTTCTCAAATGATCCGCGGAAGAAGAAGTAGAGGCTCGACGCTCTGACCAAAGAGTCTGCTGCACTCAGATAACTGGGCGACGGCTGGGGAATAACTCATTGACAGAAAAAGCGCGCCATAAGGAGACTTTACATTCAATTAGACGAGAGATGGAAGTATGTGCGGGTGTGTGTGCATGTGTGTGTGTGAGAGAGAGAGAGAGATAGGCCGACACACAGTGAGAGAGTGAGACACCGAGAGATCTAGGTGGGTGATCTGTGAGCTATTGTGTGACATTTTATTGCGGCTCCTTGTCTAGCTAATTAGTTTTAATTAGACGTTTGCTTTTTACAGGGAGAGGAAACAACGGCGAGTCTCGCTGAGAAACTGTTCCGCTTCCCACAGGGCAATGCAACACACACACACACACACACACACACACACACACACACACTCACACACATAGTGGGTAACAGGTTGTAAAACTTCAGAAGATATATAACCCAGCAGAAGGTTTGGATTGGGGGGGGTGGGGGCTAATAAAGTTAGGTGGCACAAAAGAAGCGCTCTCGACCAGAACAGAGGTCAATACACTTCAATTGGCCTCGCTTTTTCGCTTCTTTCTCTCAACACACACACTTCAGTTTACCTTACTTTTACTCCACACAGAAATCACATACACAATACACACACACACACACAAAATGGCGAACAGGGGTGCTTTCTTGCCAATCCGTTTTCTGCTCTCCACTCCCTCTCTTGTTTCCACTGGCAAAGACACTGGCTTTGTGACAGGAGAGAAGAAAGACTATAAATGTTGAGTCTTTTACTACCTTCTGCTCAGGGCGCGGTATGCAGCCACCGTTATTATCTCAACCACTGTGCTGTTCTACAAGATGGTAAAAGATGATCAAACGGCGGCTGCCAAAAAGTGAGCTTGCACTGTCCCCGGTCATGGAAGAAGGTGTGAGATGTTCCCTTTTTTCTGCTTCTCCCCTTTCCTTTTTCCTTTTTTTTTTTTTTTTTGGGCTGTTGCAGGGGATGAACCTGCGACTTTGCAAAGTCTCTCGAGCAAATGGGCCACCCTGCCACCATTTCTTGCTCTCTCTCCGTTTCTCTCTGTCTCTGTCTCCCTCTTTCTTCTTCGTGGAGTAGTTCTTTTCCTGGTGAGCTGACAGGAAACGGGGAAATGGGGGCAAAATAAAAGCGCATAACCGCAGCATTTCAACCATCTCTACTCCCGAATACCTGCTGCCACCGCCACCGCCGCCGCGTTCGGGAACGCCGAGGCTGACACTCCTCGAACGCAGACACATTTGAACTCAAAGACCCCTCGTGAATCATGTCTAGCTTTGTAGAGTCTGCATGCGCCTACAGCTGGGAATTCCCATTGAATTCCTCCCCCACACGCTTTGAGTGACAGTGCCTCCGACATGTGTATGTGCCTGTCCCCATTACGCCGGTGAGAAAATGTGACTTGGAAGAGCGCTCCAGCCAAAGAGAGATATCTTCTCTCGCGTAAAAAAACACAGAATCGGGTTTCGAATGTAGCTTTGGCTCGTTCGCCTCGGGTGAAATGGACTGGAAGCTTCGCCGTGAGCCAGTTGCAAAAAAAAACGGTCTCTCCGGGGTGTCTGACTGGCTCCGTGAGCTACGGCGCATACCACGCACCCGCAATGGCACAAGGTCAAATCCGGCGGCTCGCATGCCATCCCCTCTCTCTTTTCCATCTTTCCTGTCACTTTCCATCGCATGCTCTCTAATGATAGCAGAAATGCTTTAAAACAAATCCCGAACAGTCTGCCTTTGCCCGGAGCTCTCTTTGTAGCCAGATGCAACGAGCCACATTTGTCACTCGCGTAAATAAGGGCTTACTAGTGTCTTCATCTCGGAAAGTGTGTCAGTGTATATTAGCTGTGGGACTTCCCCTGACTCATACCATGACAGTGTGTGATTTGGGACCTGTTACAGGCAGCCACACAGGTAGGTAAGCCGTTGTGCTGGAAATGATACACCTCCGCTGCCTGCTGTTTATTATTATGACTGGGTCTTGTGTACGGCTGGCTTGTCATTAGAGCTGACCTGTGCCGAAAATGACGGCACAGTGAAACACGATGACAGAGGGAGAGTCAAAGAGGAGAGGAGGAGGAAGAGGGGGGGGAGAGAGAAAGAACGAGAGGTGGAGAGCAGAATCAGATATGCAAAATACACACAGACACACACACACCTGCACAGCCTGCCTGACTCAGTGGTTTAGGTAGTGGATCATTCTGGATTGCACGTGCAGCAGTAACCCTTCCTATCCTTTCTCCATGCTTCTGTATTGTTTTCCCTAACCGGGCTCTCTCTGTGTGTGTGTGTGTGTGTGTGTGTGTGTGTGTGTGAGTGTGTATGTGTGTGTGTGTGGGTGGGTGGGTCAGTGAGTGAGTATTCGGTGCAAAGCCCTGTATTGTGCCCACAATGGAGCGCCAATCCTGAGTCAATGGGCCAGAGCAAAAGCACTGAATGACCCCTGCCTAACCTGGCTGCTCCCTCCCTGTGTGCGTGTGTGTGTGTGTGTGTGTGTGTGTGTGTGTGTGTGCAAGTGTGTGTGACTAGGGCCTATTACCACACTGCACTGCAATGTTCATGACCGCACAGCAAAAATCAAACACCTGCACAGTGACCAAAAAAAAAAAAAAAATCTCTTATCCTACCCACGCACAAAGACAGAAGAAAACAACTGCTTTTGTGGGCTGCTACGGCCAAAACGACAGGCTCACATGCTATAAGCGATAAAGGGAGAGAGAGCGTGAGATGGAGAGAGAGAGAGAGAGACAGAGAGAGAGAGAGAGAGAGAGAAAGGCATTTTTCAAAGCAAACAAACGCCTGAAAGCTTCTGAAACCACGCTGGCGGCTTGCCTAATGGGCCCGGTTCAAAAAAAAAAAAAAGAAAAGAAAAAAAAAGAAAACCAGAAGGACGAGTTGCAGAAGGAACAACCCCTGTGCGACTAAGACCTCTCCCCTGCACGCAGAAAAATGTCTCTCGTTTGTGTGTTTCAGCTCGGTACGATTCGGTTCGCGCTTTCGATTCTGGAAAGTTTGAAATGAGAAGGGAAGATCGCGGGATGGAGGGAAAACGGCAGCAGATGAGACAGACGGAAGAGAGGCTGTGAAACGAGTGTCATAAAGAAGGCCGCCCAAACTACGGTTGGTAGCAGAGGCTGTAGGCAAACGGACATGCAAATGTACGGTGGTGAAACACACACACACACACACACACACACACACACACTGGACACTCTCGCGCAGATGTGGGAGGAAGCCCTTGATCCGGATACACAGATATCGCTGTGAAATGACACATCTGATTCCCCTTTGTTTCTCTTCCCTCCTCTCTTTCTCTACCTCGCTCCCTTCCTGCACATCCCTCACTTTCTCTCACTCATTTTCCATCTCTCTCTCCCTCTCTCTCTCCCTGCCACCGTGAAATAATGAATCTGTCCCCTTTCCCTTTCTCTTTCTTCCTCCCTTTCTCCTCCTCCCTCCTTTTTTCTCTTCCCTCCTCTCTTTCTCTACCTCGCTCCCTTCGTCACATCCTCCTGCACATCCCTCACTTTCTCTCACTCATTTTCCATCTCTCTCTCTCCCTCAGCCACCGTGAAATAATGAATCTGTCCCTTTTCCCTTTCCTCTTTCTTCCTCCCTTTCTCCTCCTCCCTCCTTTTTTCTCTCTCTCCCCTCTCTATATCCGAAGCGTGTTTTCCCGCTGCGCCGTGATGGATGTGGCTTGCGGTGCTGTAGGTGAACGTTTTTCAGCCTCCCACCGCTTTGCGAAGACTATTCAATTAGCGAGCCGCCGTTTGAGCAACCCCCGGAATCGCCGTGGCGCGAAGCGTGATTTATGATGGAGGTCAAACGCACCTGGGATCAGCACAGCAAACA